>NC_058132.1:357328430-357349635 GCF_016433145.1 Gracilinanus agilis
TTTCTTTCTTTCTTTCCTTCTTTTTCTTCTGTCTTATAATTGATAATGGTTTCAAGGAAGAAAAACAGTAAGGCCTGGAAATTGGAGTTTAGTGACTTGCTCATGGTCACCCACCTAGGTAGTATCTGAGGTCAGATTTGAACCCAGGACCTCCTATCTCCAGGTCTTATATCCTATCCACTGAGTCACTTAGCTTCCTCTTAATATTTTCTTGATTGCTTTCCTTAAAAAATAAATTTTTCAAATATTTAGTATCTTCCTATCTTTCACATAACTTGAGAATTTATTCCTTAGTGTTCTCAAAATTGTGTCACCTCTATCATATACTTTCTCTGTATAGTTGGTCTGATTTAATTGCTCTGCCTATTTTAGAGATACTTACTACCATTTCTACTTCTTCATGTACATTAGTAACTATAATGATAGCGTGCAATATGATGGTTCCATTGCCATTGATGGAGAGAAGTATTAGAAATGTTGAAAAATCATTTCCACTATTTTTGTCCTCTCATCCCAGTGTCCTTCTCAAATGATCTAACTTAACTGAGTCTTTCACCAAAATTTCTCTAAATATGTTTTCCTCCTTTTGCTTTTTTTGTAAGATGATAGTCCTCTTAATATTCTACCATTATTCTTCAAAAAAACTTCACAAAGATTGGAATTACTCTTGCTATTCTATCTTTCTGCACAAGGAGATTAAGTGTTTGCTAGATGAGGTGACTCCTAAGATGGATCTCTCTCTCTCTCTCTCTCTCTCTCTCTCTCTCTCTCTCTCTCTCTCTTTGTCTCTGTCTCTCTTTTTCTCTCATTGTGGAGTTTGATCTAAACTGGTTAGAAAAAAGTCAGTCTGGACTAATGACTGTTCATTTATATTTTTCTCATATTTGGCACATCATAAGCTTATCTAAATGTCAAGATGAAGCTGTTTTCATTATAAATCACATTAAAAATATATTGACTTTGATCTTTGCTCAAAGAAGCTAAAAGTTTGAATATTCATGGACAGCAGATTTGGAAATGACTGCCATATCAGTAGTCAATAATTATCTGCATCTTAATTTGATAATCATGAGCAATATAGTATGAGTCAATTCTGGGTGGTACAGTGGATAGAGTGCTGGACCAGGAGTCAGGAAGACTCATCATCCTGATCTGAAATTTTACTTCAGACACTTATTAGCTATGTGACCTGTAATAGGTATAGGCTGTAAAAGTTTAAAAGCAGATTTATGTAAGCATGTTAGGGAAGGCCTTTGCTGGAAGTCATGGACATTCTGAATGGAATGCAGGGGGTAGGAAGGAGAGTGCTGGGCAACAGACAGGCTGCTGAGCTGTGAGGGGTTCAGAGCAGAAGTGCAATCTGCAGTCCCCTTTTGACCTGGAATCTTGGAGAGTGGTGAAGGTTGAAAAGGCAGAAGACATCAATTTTGCAAGTCAACTCTGAGTAGGGAAGTGGCCTGTGATCTGATGGACAGTTTGCAGACATCTCTCCCTACCTGGTTACTTTGGATCATCGGCTGTGGAGGAGTTGGTTCCTGAAAACATCTCTGGAACAGTTGTGAGACCCCAAATTCAAGCCCTCTTCCTCAGGTCCTTAGCTAAGCTGTCAAAACCTGGCAGAAGCCAGGTTGGCTAAGGAATTTACCCCTTTGACTCCAGTCCTGAGTAGTTAGTCATAGCTTCACCTAACCCCCTTTTCTATCCCCTCATATTATGATGGTCATCATAATAAATAGAGGTTGATGAGGTCACCAGGAGAAAGGATAAACTCAGAATGGTTAGCAAGATCTGAGTTAATATCTGACCTCAGATACTATGTGACCCTGGTTAAATAACTGAATCTCTCTTTCCTTACCTGAAAAATGGGGATTATAATACTATCTACCCCTCAGTATTGGGAGAATCAAATGAGATATTTCTATAGTGCTTAACTCAGTGCCTAGCACTGTATAAATGCTTTTCCTCTTCCCTTTCCACCATTTTATATTGTTCCTTAGTTTCCTCTCCTGCACCATCAACCATCTTTCTCCTTTTGCCTGTAGGTACAAGCCAATTCTTGTCTCACCTCCCTTTTCTCCATATAGCCTTTCTCCTGGTGACCTCATCAATCTCTATGTATTATGATGAAGTCCTTTGGATCATTTATATCTTCTAGTCTGATGATTACTCCTAGATATTTATAAGTAGTCCCATTCTGTCTCCTGAACACCAGTCCCCCATCATTGACTATTAGACACTTCAAACTGGATGGCCCAAGTCATTTAAAGTCAACATGTCCAAATCAGATCTCATTTTTGTTTGTCCCAAATCCATTCCTCTTCTGACCTTCCTTACTTCTGTTCAGAGCACCCATTTGCCTAATATTAAAACTTGGATTGATCCTTAATTGATTTTTCTCCTTTCCCTTCATGTCTTACAAGTCTTATGATCATCATCAAATACAAATGCCTCTGTTTGACATTTAAAATGTTTCAGAATCTGGCTACAACCTACTGATTGAGGTTATTATGTATTATGTGTCATGTACTCTATGGTCCATCCAAATTGCCTAATTTGAGGTTTCTTAAATAGGGCATTTTATTTTTCATTTCAATGTCTTTGCATTGGCTACCTTGTGTCCCATTCCAGTGCTCTCCTTCTTTGCCTTTGCCTCCTTGGAATCAACCTTACTTCCAAATTCAGCTCAAATGCTCATGCCTACAGGAAATCTTCCTTTCCTCTTTCCCTGCTTCACTATGGCTGGCTCCACCTTCTGCATGAAAATATGTTTTATATATTTCTTATTTACTTATTTACTTATATGTTTACATATTGTTACTGTTATCAAGAAATAAATAAATAAGGTAATCTGAGTGGGTCAATGAAGGCAATTTGGGTGTGATGAAGGATAATGGGGTATAGGATGGTTATAAGATAATTGGAGGAGGAAAGAAGGGAAGGGAAGATATACAGGAGATAAAGGAAATGGGGTATGTAGGAGAGGGCAGCTTAAACAGATTTATTCCCAGAGGCTTGAGACAGAGAATACAGGGAGGAAACCAGGGCCAGTAAGAAATGTTTAGGTTTGGCTTGAGAGGTTCTCCTGTTAGTTTCTAAAGTCTCTTGAAGGAGGAGTCCAGAGGGCCCCTCCCTGCCAGTCAAATTGATGGCTGGAGGAAGTCTTGGATAGGTACTTCCTGCCAAGATGGATGCCCCCACTTCTCTCAAGAAATGAAAGAAAATGATTCCTTCCCCTTGAGCCCTTGTCTTAATTTTCGACACAATGATTCACCAGAGGGTTTGAATAGGTAACAAGGGGATTTATTAATACCAGGGTTAGTCAGAAGGAGAGAGGGGTTCAGGGTTTCTAACTGCTGCTAAGGAGAGGGGTGAGGGTGGGGGATGGGTTGTGGAGAGGTTTAGACAGAGAGAGTCTGGCTCTCCCAGTCAGGAAGATTTGACTGCCTTTAAGTAAAGTCTTTAAATCATTAAAACTAGGGGTAACTTATTTAAGGATACTCTACTAGCCTATAGAAACTCAACCCACGATGTCTAATCACCAAGCCCTCCCTTCCACCAGGACCCAAAGGAAATTCAGGGAAAGAGAGGGATGGAGATGGGAGATCAGGGAAAGGTCCAGAGAAATGAGATAGGTCCAAAATTTCCCCAAAACAAAATAAGTGCAGGCCAAGGCCGAAGCAAAGTGAAGCTGAAAGGCCAAAGCAAAAGCCTCCAGCCACAGCGAAAGCCAGAAGGCAAAAGCCCCGTCAGTTGGAACTTCACCTCTATTTATAGCTTCAAGTTCTAATTAACTTTCTGAAGATTCTAAGATGTTTAACTGATTTTTTGTGACTGTTAGAAATTACAGAAGCAAAAAGTTTGTTAGCCACCTTGCATTATGTTTTATATATTTCTTATTTACTTATTTACTTATATTTTACATATTGTTACCCACCCCCTTTAAAAATGTAAGTTCCTTGAAGTTATTCTTTTTGATACCTAATAGTTGTATGATTCACAAAACCTCTTACAGCCCAGTTCTTTAGGCAGATCTTAAAGACTCTTTCAGAGAATGGAGTGGCCTACAAGGGTATGAAGTTTCTCTACTTGGGTTCCTCTACCAGTAAAACCATAGGGCCATTTTATAGTCATACTCCTTCATTGGTGAGTCAATAAGCAATTATAAAACCTCTACCATATGCCAAGCACTGTAATATTTGATGATTATACAATTAATATAAGAAAGACAGTCCTTGCTTTCAGGGAGCTTACAATATATTTGGAGGGATCACATAAAGGAATACTGAAAAGTAGAGAGGGAGAAGACACTCAGGAGCATGGTAGAATCCAAGCCCTAGCAGTGCAGGATTGAGAAATGAAAAGTTGGTTGGTCTGTGAACCTCTCTTTAAATGGAAGTTTGGGGAAGGGTTCTTTGCCTTGCCCTCTAGTTAGAGGGACATATAATCCTGAGGGCACTAAAGATGTGTAAATATCACAGCTGTTGCCATCTTCTAGACTGGTGAGTTTAGTGGAAGAGAGGTTTCTTGGGAGCATGATGATGACAGAGTTCAAGTTCATATAGTTCATTGGAAATACCATTGAAGTCTAATTCCCTTTGCCCTGCCTCATCATTCCTTAGTCTTCCCACTGTCCCCTGCCATGCTACAGTCTTGATAGGACCTACTGACTCAGCCTTCCTGTTGAATTTATTTTTTTCTCGTTTTGTTTCCATCACTGGTTTCCTGTCTTAGCTAACAGAACTCTGGATTTGGAGGTAGACAAACTTGAGTTTGACTTCTTCTTCATGCACTTACTAGTTTTTTGACCTTATATGACTTGGTCTGTATTAACCTCATTTCCTCACCTATAAAATCAACATTCTAAGCTGGTTATGAGGATCACATAACACCTGTAAAGAATTTTACAAACCCTAAAGCTAATGCTTGCTATCACATCTTGTTGAACCTTTAACAATATTTATTCACTGTGTGTGTGTTGGGGGGAAGGTAGAGAGAATCTAATCTAATTTGAGAGTGAACTGCTTTTTTTTTTGAGAGAAAGCCTTTGCCATTTGCCCATTTGAAGACTTTCAACAAATTCTGCATTAAAATGTAATCTTCTTTAGAGTAGGAATTATTATTATTATTACTATTTTGTATTTGTAGCCACAATGCCTGTTATAGGACTGACACATAATGGGTGCTTAATAAATGGTGATTGTTTAATTAATTTCAGTGACCCTGATTTCACTTTATAGTTACTACAAGATATTTGCATGCCAGTTATTATCAAGACTCTTTTTCTTCCCCCACCTCTGTTGCAATCTATTAGTTATCATGCATTTGAGAAAGGGAGAAGAGTGGAAAAAGAGATGAGAAGAAAGAAGAGGAGAGCAGAGGAGAAGATAGAAAAAAGACAAAGGAGAGTGAAAGGAGAGAGGATGAAGAAAATGGAGAAAAAAGAAGAAAGAGATTCAAGAGATAAGAGAGGTAGGTAATTAAGGGGAAGGGGAAGAAAGAAAGGTCAACCATTTTAAAAATAGAATATAAAGTGATTTTTCTACACATTTACATAACTCACTCTAGCATACTTGTCATGGAAAATCTTCTACAAGTTTTGTTCAGAACAGGCTTACAGAAACTAACTTTCTTGAGATTGCTAATTGCACCAAGTAGACTGAACCATTCCAAGCTGTCTACCCTCATCTGCGAGTGTTTCATAAAGGTGTTAATTTGTATTTTAAGAAAAGACAAAGTTATATGAGGATATGGTTTTCTCCAAAGCCTGAAATTGCTTTGATGATTCCCCTATAAGAGTTCCTGAGTTTATTCTTTTAAGAAAAACAGAAAGAGCATTTCTGACTGAGGCATCTTGCTTTTAAATTTTCACTCTGCCTTTAGCTTAGTCATAATGAAGGAGTGCAGTTTATAGAGTTTTGTATTTTATTCAGTACGTTCATATATGACATAGCTTCTTTTGATGCTTCCTATAAAATTGTTAAATAGGCCAGATAAGATTATTCCCAATTCATAAATGAGGAAACTGAAACTTAAAAGAAGGGAAATGATTTGTACAAGATCACATAACTAATAAATGACAACAACAGCATTTGAATCTAGTTTTTTTGATTCTCAAATCAATTTTCAGAGTCATAAGATGCCAGTTTGGTCACCGGGGAAAACAATACCCAACATGACAGAGGTGAACAGGAGGAAATTTGTCCCAAAATAAATTGTCATTCATGATGCGAAAATAGTTCAAGAAACAAGTGAACCAAACTTAATTGAACACAAGAAGAAATTAATTACTATAATGGCAAATGCTGAATAACTGCAGGTGATTAACTTTTGCACATGTTAAATTTTGTTGCCTTGAGGGAAAGACTTAATTATCCCATCCTAGGTATGGCTTTGCCAATAAGTTTCTCAACATACTATTCTATAAGCTGTCACTAAATATTCAAGGTATGTACAAATGATAACTTTTAAGATTAATTTTCTCTATTATCTTCTCTATGTGGTATAGTACTGGATATCAGAGATAATATTTCTTGGATATGTCGGGTGTGTGTGTGTGTGTGTGTGTGTGTGTGTGTGTGTGTGTGTGTCTATGTTGTACTGGGTGTTTGCCAAATTTCTTTAGAAACTCGAGGACAACCTTTTCAATGGAAGTATATGGCTTTCAGATTTCATAGCTCTTACCTTAGTGTGATCTTGGGCAAATCAATTAAACTACCTAACACTCTATTTCTCTATCTGTAACATGAGGATTTGGGATTAGCTTGTCACTAAATTCTTTTTCAGCTACACTTATTGTCATCATATACTAATTATCTTCTTCCTGCATTGAAATATTGAATCTCAAAGGGATTGAACAGTTAATAGATGAAGAAATAAACTATATTTGACAGGAAATGTACGGGAATTGAAAGCACATCTAAAAACAATGAAATCACTTCAAAGGTAGCTTTTTATAAGTTTAATATTTTATAGTTCTATTTTCACTTTTATTTCATAAATTTTTAAAGACTAACAACCATGAAAAACTAAATATATTTGTACATTTAAACTACATTAACTATTGCTAATTCAATTTGTTTAATCAAGCTTAACAATATTATATGTTATTACTTATCTGAAGGGGAGTACCAGATATTTCAAAGTTTCTGAGATGTAACAGAAAATAAATTTTCTATTTTTTCAGCATCTAAGGGTATATGCATCTGTTATTTATTTTAATTTGTATAAAATATATTATTAATCTTTATTGCTTATCATTTTCCCTTTAAGCAAAAGACATATTATTATTATTAACATTTTAACTTCTGCATAGCCAAGTACACACAGAAGAGAGTGGTTTGTGTTAAATTGCAAAATATTAATTGTTTTGCAAGTGGTTCAGCTTCAGTAGCTCAAAGACATATTATAAAGCAACATTAAGCAGAAACTTTATTATTTCAAATTATACATAGGGGCACTTAATCACTTTGGCCTCTCCCAGGATCTACTGCCTTTAGCATAATCCATTTTTTCTCCTTTCCTGCACCCCTGAAGAAAGGAATAGCAATCATCTCCAGTGCCCTAAACCATGAGAGAGAGAGGCTATATTTTGTTAGCTGTGCTTTGCTTCTGAATGTGGTATAATGGATGGAATCTTGGGAATTAAAGCTAGATAGGACTTGGATTCCAATCCTACCTCTGCCTCTTACTAGTTGGACAACCCTGGTATTTCATAAGGTCTTTTATCCCCAATGCATCTGGCAGAACCAATGTTAGGCAACAAATGATTTCCCCATATCATCACAATATCATTGATGACATTGTTGATTCAAGTGCCTCACCCTCTTTTCTTCTAAGTAACATATAACTAATGGATCTTCCATAGCTGGGAAAGGTCTTTTTTGACAGTGGAATTGTAGTTAAAAAGTTATTTAACTTCTCTGAACCTCACTTTTCATCTGTAAAATGGAGATAATAAAAAGATATAGATTTTACCTTGGAGGATTATAGAAAGGAGAATGAATAAATGAAAAAAATATTTATGAAATTCTGACTACATGCTAAGTACTATGCTCACCCCTGGGGGCACAAATACAAAAAATGTAGACAGTCTCTGATCTCAAGGACCTTTTATATTAATAGAAGGACCCAACATACACATCAGCGTTGTGGTGGGAAAGAGGGAAGAGAGACATTTTGGTTTAGAAAATTGCATGGATACTGAGTGAAGTGATGGTGAATGAAGCCAGTTGGAAATAGATTTATATCCTTTCCAGGAAAGATAGAGTTCATTTGATTCTAGTTCTAGAACTGGAAATTGGGAGTAGCAGAAGAAACAGATATACAAATGAACAGAAGTCTGCTCTAGTCTTGTCTTTCCCATGCAAACTAAGGCCATTTGTGGTGTAGCAGTTACTCAGTAATGTCCATTGTTGACCAACCTAATCACACCCAGAAATGTGGGCTGTGTCAGGAAGTCTCCTACGACTCATTTAGTCACCCTACTGTAATCCCAGTGAGAGTGTGTGTGTTGTGGAAGATTAGGGGATTTTGGTCCATCTCTCCCTAGGCATACTTCCCTTTAACTGCTGTTGCCTCTTTTGGAGCCCTTGATGACTTGCCAGCCTGTCATTCCAAAGAAAATCATCTTCTGGGACAGCCCACTAGCTTAAATACTGAACTTTTTAGAACTCAGTAGCATGTCACAAGCCGCATGACAGATGCTTTTTGCCTTATGCCACACAAGTCAGAAATATTTTCTCCTAAGCAATAACTTTCACAAACATCTAGATGCAAGATATCTGCTAAAGAATGTCAGCAGCTAGCAGAATGAAGCATGCTATCAAAGTGAAAGTAGGGACCAATAATGATGAAGAAGAGGCAGAAAAAGACCAATCCCAACCCTTAAGCAGAAGGCACAAATGAGCCAAAGTTGGCCTGTTTCATAGCCAAGACTACCTGAGACCCTACTTCTTTCTTTTTATGCGTGTGATTTTAAACATTTTATTTAATTAATTAATTTAGAATATTTTTCCATGGTTACATGATTCATGTTCCTTCCCTCCCCTCCTCCACACCCTCCTATTTCCATATTATTAATATTTGCATTAGGGTGATTGCTTAGAGTCTGCATCCCCAATCATATCCCCATCGACTCATGTGATCAATCGGTTGTTTTTCTTTTGTATTTCTGCTCCCATAGTTCTTTCTCTGGGTGTGGATAGCGTTCTTTCTCATAAGTCCCTTAGAATTGCCCTGGATCCTTACATTGCTGCTAGTACAGAAGTCCATTATGTTCCATTGTGCCACAGTGTATCAGTCTCTGTGCACAATGTTCTCCTGGTTCTGCTTCTTTCACTCTGCATCAATTCCTGGAGGTCTTTCCAGTTCACATGGAATTCCTCCAGTTCATTATTCCTTTGAGCACAATAGTATTCCATCACCAACAGATACCATAATTTGTTCAGCCATTCCTGAATTGAAGGGCATCTCCTCATTTTCCAATTTTTTGCTACCACAAAGAGAGTGACTATAAATATTTTTGTGTACAAGTCTTTTTCCTTAATATCTCTTTGGGGTATAAACCCAGCAATGGTATGGTTGAATCAAAAGGCAGATAGTGAGACCCTATTTCTAACTTGTATCATCTAAAGAGGCAATGAAAAAAGAGGTAAAAAAAAAGACCAATTGAGAATATTGTAGCACACATGTGAGTTGGAAAATGGCTCCAGAGAAGATGATCAGGTAACAAAATGCAAAATGAGATAAAGTGAAGTAAAACATGACTGGAGCAGGTCTCGAGAGAATATATGATGTAAAGCAAGTAATGAGCAGGAAAACAGATTATCAGTTTGGGATTTCAGGGGGTTAAAAAGTCAAATCTGCTAGGCAATGGTTTCTGGTCTCAGTGGCAAAGAGATGGCAAGAAGATGGCTGAGGAGTGGAGTGAAGTGAGTACTAGACCTAGATTTAATGGCCAATACAAAACCACCAGCAATCAGGATGACAGGGCTCAGAGTTCCAGAGAAAGAGTTCTGAGTAAAAAGGAACTGTCTGCCAGGGAATGGTTTCTGGTTTAGACAACAAGGTGGTTGATGAGAAACTAGGCTGAGAGTGGAGTGAAGGATAAAATGAGATGATATAAATAAAGCACTTTGCAAACCTCAAAGCACTACATAATTGTTAGCTATTACTCATAGCAAATAATGTCTTGCCTAATTTAGCCTAGACCCCACAGTTTTGTAATAAATCACATCTGATCCAGCAAGACAAAATTCTGTTGATAAAATTGGCTTCTGCAATGAGCAGAAAAGAAATTGTGATGGGTGGGAGTAGAACAGTAGTTCTCAAGTATTAAGACACCTTTTTTAATGTTAAATAATTTCCTCAGACCCCTATAAGGTAGTAGATATGTTTGTAATATTTCCTGATTTAGAAAATGAACAGAAAAAAGTTGCTATAGATTTTATAAAGCTTTTAAATGAATTTATATTTTAGTAAGTACAACAATTTTTAAAGGATGCATATATGTTTGAAACATAGTATTCAGTTTGCAGAACAGATTTCCCAATAAAAAAGCAAAGTGATAATGGACTCATGCTTATATGGTTCAATGGACCCTTCTAAACAGCTCCACAACAACTTGAAAATCTACAGTAAGACGCTGTTACTAAATTCTGTTTAAAATTTTTCTGACAGTATGTGCTTTTGAGAATTGTATGTTTAGCATTTCTTTTGAGTATAGGAAATAAGTACTTATCCCATACCTAATTAATATTTTACGTTGAATACCTTTCTATTCTCCACTTTTGGGAAGACCCAAGACATGAGCTAAAAATTTGTCAGCTTTAAGTAAGCTTTAAGTAAGTCATTCTTGGTTTTCCAGGGTAGGGTGAGAATGTGAGAAAAAAGGTGCTTAACTTGATTCTTAAAAGCCAGGCTCCCCTATGAATGAACCCAGCCCAAATTCATGCCCGAACAACTAGGATTTTCTCTCCTTTCTCATATGATTCAGTACATTAAACTAGTATCCTGACAACCTAGGAGTTATTGATTTTAAACTCACATCTTTACTCATGCCTAGGGTATCCTCAAGAGGAAGTTTTAGAAAGCTACTCAATGTACAATGTACAATATGAGAAAGGAATGGGACTGGTATTTACTTCCTACATGATAAGGAAGCATTAAATAATTTCATTAAGTATTCATTGATTGAATGACAGTTTATAATGAGAATTATATTTTCTTGAGAGGCTAATTTTTAAGTCTATCCAAACATAAGATATTTTATGAAACTGTTGTGGGGATGCTTTATATTTCACCTAAACTCTGCACTGTCTTCCTCTTGGTAATTTCTGGCAAATTGGGCTCATCTTCCTGTTGAGAGTTATATGAAAGACTGACTAACAAATGAATGAAAAAGAATTTGTTAAATTCCTCCTATCCTCCAAGCATTTTATTAGCATGCAAATAGAAAAAGCAGGGCAGTGCTTGCTCTCAAGGAGCTTACACTATTAAAAGAGAAAGCAATATATAGGAGGGAATTCCACTGCCAGTCATATGGAAAGGCCTACGAACGCTAAAGGGTCAGTGGCTTTTGCAGTCCTTAGGATGAATTGGCAGATGACAGTGCCCAGGAATATGGAAGGTATGACAGCAGGGCAGATGCAAAGACCTATTGTTGGTGGTCCCAATCCATTAAAATGGAGAAAATAGTTATGTTGCTTCTTGTCTGGTTACTTCACAGGAGTCAAGCCATCTCAAAGGACACAGAACTGGTGAAAAGAAGAAACAAATGAATGGCATTCCCAGGGTTGTTTTGGCCTGAATTGCTTCAGTGCTATAAGGATACTGGAATAATTTTTAGGATTTCTTTTCATTTTTAAAAGTCAGTTCCAGTTAAATGACCAAGAACCTTCAAACTTCTTATACTCATAAGATATCCTTAAAATTGAGACACCACTACCATTTTGTCGAAGGAAAGAACAAACACAGTGTCCTCTGCCTCTAGAAGCAATGCTAGTGATATAGTGGATAGAGTTCTGGGTCCAGAGTTGAATTAAAATGTGGCTTCAGGCCCTTACCAGTTGGGTGACTCTGGGCAAGTTATTTTACTTTTCCTTGCTTACTTTCCTCCTCTCTAATAGTGGATAATAATAGCTCCTACCTCCTAGGATTTTTCTGAGGATCAAATGATATAATAATTACAAGGTGCTTAGACTAGCACATAGTAGGTATTATTATATGCTTATTCTCTTCCCTTCCCTTCTCCACCCAACCCAGGATCAGACTTGCCATTTTCACTTACAAACTCTGGAGTTTGAGTGATCCACTCAAATCTATCCATTCCAATTAGTTTATTTTCCATACTTACTTCTACCCCATTGGGTAGTTTTTCTGGAGGGTTTTCTGAATATATAATTAGCATGTGGGGTGGCTGCAGGTTTCTGCTGACCACTGTGAATTCTCTAAGCTAGTTCTGGGATTAATGATTATACAGTACATTCATACATACTGAGGAAAGACTGTACCAGACCATCTCTCTTGAGTGTCCTCCAAATGCAGAGGGAGTAAGAAGCCTCAGATCAGTCTTCTTATCTGAATGTGAGGGCCTGGTCAGGAGAGAGGTCAAAGACCCAGGGGGCAGATCACAGAGGAGGGAGTATTTGCTTTTGATCTCTCTGAGGACAAAGTCATTGCTTTTCTCCCTCTGTGGCAGCCAGCATGATAAGGAGAAGAATTCATCTGTGCAGAGGGGGATGGGACCATGGCTATAGTTCTTCTCTCTTTCTTTCCTGACCCTCCAGGAGAAGACAACAATCTCTTTCTTAGAATTTGACCTTTGTAGGTTTCTTTATATTATATATGACAATTCTCTTTCATTTTTCTAAGTGTCCTTTGGCAGTACAGAATGGCAAGGGAGATAATATAAGTACTTCTTCACAGACTAGCCTCACTTTTTCTCTCCCCTGGAATGGTAGAAAAATTTCAGTCACACCGGTGAAAGCAGCCACCCCATTGCTGTATTCTTCCTCTGATTTCCTGGACAACAACTGCTCTGACCCTATGGTTTCTGGACTGCTTGACTCAGTCCTGGGTAGGCAACAACTTTATCTAGAAAGTTTAATTTAGACATCCTGATTGTACACTTCAATCTGTTAATTTGGGATGTTATAGAATTCAGATGGTGAAAAAAAGATATGTATGTTCCCCATCACGTTAGATTTCTTTTAATTTGCACATTTGCTATGTTAAGAGTTTGGGATGCTGTGAAGCTGAGAGCTGAAGGAAAGAGAAAAGTAGGAATGTACTTCTTAGAAGGAGAATTTTTTCCAATCACTGGAGGGTTGGCTATCAGGGAAAGGTAGTGTTTGAAATTCCATAGACTATTTGAAAGCATCACGAAATAATCTCAGGGCAGCTGCATGTTGTTGATTGGTTTGGGTGAATGCCCTGGGAATTGGGAGAACAGCAGGGTAAAAAGAATGTTCATGTTTGCCTTGAGATTAGGTTCTGGGTGTATGTTCAAGGAAAGAATCTGAGCCAGGGACCAGTGTGTTTGTGAATTGGTATGAGATTGGAAATTACTGAAGAGTGAAGAAGATTCCAATGAGTTTACATTTGGGATTGATTTAAGGCAGTCAAGTCAGTTTAAGGTTATGCCCTGATAAGAGATAGTGAGAGGATAGGATAGCAGGTACCCAGGGAATGGGGAACTGTATTTTCTTTATGGACATCAAAGGCTTAGGTACTGCTGGTTCTTCAACTTTTCCTTCCTCTTATCTCTGCCAGTAAGGGAAAGTGAAACTTTTGATTCTGTCCAGTAGAACACATCTGGATTGTGAGTCTTGAGGCTTTTTCAGGTGTTTTGTTTTTTTCCATAGAGAGAAGAGGAGAGATTAGGTGACCTAGGATGCTGAGTAAAAGAGTCCCAACCTGAAGCTACTCAATACAAACTTTTATCCCAGCATTACCTTTGTGTGTCCCTTTCACAAGAGCCCAGTAGCTATAGGGAAGATTAGCAGCTCTGAGTGAGGTCTAGCTGGGCACTTTTTAGGGTTGCTCATGCACCTTTGGGGTCCATCTGCCACCCAATTCTCTACTGTGGCTCCAAGAACCTGAAGAATGTACAGCATTCATAACCCACTAGAATCATCTTGGCCGACTGACTAAACCAAGTTGAGAGTACCCAGTAGGCTTTAAACCTCTTGGTGATCTAGGGACATGTCTACCCCAAGCATGTGAAGACTGCTGGAGGAATGGGTTAATGAGAACAATTTATTCCAATGGCCACGAAGGTAGCTGAAGCAGATGCTGTGTGAGTTTGGTCAGATATCAAAGATGCCACATTTATCCACTGCATCCTGGGTCTTCACCAGTTGTCCTGACTTTTGTCTCATCACTGAAATTCTAGGACTCTGGAAGAGAGAGTGAGGCAGATGATTTTGTGCAACTTTGTCTCACTTAAGTCCAGTTGATACACAAGGCATCCTTTGTTATGATGTCATTGGTTTTCTTAAAAAAAAAGGATGAGCAAAGACAACAGCAACAACAACACTTTATGCCAGACTCCTGTCCCTTCTTATTTTTCTGTGTGGTTTCTCTTCATTGCCTTTGTTCCTTTTCCTGTTGTTCCCACTAATCCTTCATTATTCTTATCTTACTTTCCTTCCCTTGGGCAGTATAAGACTTGGAACCAGACCTCAGCAACCTTGCTGAAACTTGTATATTGTTATCTACAATAAGAGGCTCATCAATTCAACAGCCACATATTAGATATCTGACACATTTAGGCCACTTTGTTGGGCTCTGGGATTAGGAAGGTTAAAGGTGACGTCATCCTTCTAGAAGCTTATCATCTAGAAAGGGGTGAAGACCTGTCCACAAATAACTGTAAGTCAGATTGTGATAAGCCCACAGAAAAGGTCAGAGAGGCAAAAGAGATTTAGGGAGATGTTGATGGGGGTGGATTCATGGAGAAGATGGAATTTGCTTTAGGACTTTCCATTAGAAAAATAGTCCAAAAGAAAGAAATAAGGAGAGAAAGCACTCCAGATATGGAGGACTCATGAACCAATCAATGCACTGAGAGCAAGAGAAGAAGAGAGCTTGGTAAATGACTCAAATTGCCTGAAATAAAATGTGTGTAAAGAGAAAGAGGGTAAACTAATGCATATTGAATACTATTCTTCATTTCCTCCATGAATTTTTCTCTATTGTAAGTGATGTGTCTTCTTTCACAACATGAAAATATGTATTGTATGATAATACATGTACAGCCTATATCATATTACCTACCATTTTGGGAAAGAAGGACTGGCGGGAGGGAGGGAGACAATGTGGATAGCAAAATGTCAGAAAACGATTATTAAAAATTGTATCAACATGTAATTTGGGTAAAATAAGAATTAAATTGAAAAAAGGAGCATATTGGAGTAAGAATGATGAGGGCCTTGAAAGTCAAGATATGTAATATCTATTTTTTCCTTTAGGTAATGTATAACTGCTGACAGATTTCAAGTAAGGTAAATGACTAGTTTTGTAAATTAGTCATTTTATCAGTAAGCAACATTAGAGTATAGGGACTGAATTTGTACATCTATCTGTCCTTGTACCTAGCACCAAGCCATTAATTTAGTTGATATGCAAGGGCTGTTTATTGAATTGAATTTAAATCAAGCCAAGCATTTAAAATTAATCAATCTTCATACTTTTGTTAATGTCATAATATCACCATAATTATTGCCAAAAGATCATGATATTAAGGGATGATATATTGGACTTGTCATCAAGATTTGTTTCAAATCCCCACTCAGATATTTACTAGCTGGGTATATAGCAGGCAAATCTCTCTGGTTTCAGTTCCTCCCACGTAAATGAAAAGGATTGAACTTTTGGTTGTTTGGTCACCTCAATTGTATCAGTTCTTGTGACTCCATTTGGGGTTTCCTTGACTACTATATTATAATGATTTGTATTTCATTTGTCAATTATTTTACAGATTAGAGATCTGAGGCATTGTTAAGTGACTTGTCCAGGGTCATACAACTAGAAAATGTCTGAGACCAGATTTGAACTCAGAAAGATGAATCTTCCTGACTTCAAGCCATAGACCTAGCTACTCTGGGATTGACCTAGACAGCCTCTAAATTCCATTCTAGCTCTCAATTTAGAATTACATAATCACAAAATTTCCTAAACCTGCAACAGGTTAGCTGTTAGCTAGAATGATTCTTATAACTACATCCAGATTGTCTTGCTCACATTTAGATAATTTTATGAGATCACTAAGAGAGCCATTTTCCACATAGCTGCTTTCCTCAGAATCATAGAATCATGGAAGCTCAGGGTGCAAAGGGAACTCAAAAGACATCTGATCTTACCTACACTTGACCAAAGATAACCTTTATATCATACGTTAGAAGTCTTTTTAATTTAATTTATTTATTTATTAATTTTCTCTCCCAATTACATGTAAAAACAGTTTCCAATATTTTTCAAAGAATATTGAGCCTCAAATTCTCTCCTTCCCTCCTACTCTCATCTTTACTCCCCACCACCCTTGAGAAGACAAGCAATCTCATAAAGATCATACATGAGAATTCCTAAGGTAGGTTGTTCCACTTGTAGATTATTTTACTTGTCTGGAAAATTTATTTAAACCAGATCAAAATGTGCCTTTTTTCACCATTTACCCACTGGGATCAAGTAAAACAAATATGATCCTTCTTCTCCATGATAGTCCCACAAATACCTGGAGAAAGCTATTAAATCCTCAGTAAGTTTACCAATACCTAGGCTAAACATCTCCGTTTCTTCTTCTTCTTTTTTTTAACCCATACTTTCTGCCTTAGAATCAATACTAAGTCTCAATTCAAAGGTAGAAGAGCAGTAAGGGTTAGGCAATTGGGATTAAGTGACTTGCCTATGGTCACACAGCTAGGAAGTGTCTGATGTCACATTTGAACCCAAGACTTCCCATCTCCAGGCCTGGCTCACTATCCACTGGGCTTCCTATCTGTTTTCTCCAGTTCTTTCATCTGATCCCCATAAGCATGAAGCTTGGGCACTTTATCATTCAGATTTTCTTTTCTTCTAGATTTTCTTATGCTTATCAGGGTCCTTCCTGAACTTTGACTCCCAGAATTTCATGTGATATAAGAGATAGTCCTCAGTCTAATCCATGTCCTGAAGTTATAGATATTAAAAGAAAAGATTTTTGTGTTCCAGTTGTGGGAAGAAGTGCTACAAACAGTTCCACAAAAGGGAAGAGAGAACCTAAATGTGTAGATAGAAAAGGGACAAATTCACCTTTGGCACATTGTGAGAGGAGGAGAGGAAGGAGGCACTATTGCCATGGGTACAGAAAATCCTAAGATGAGAATCCTTTTTGACATGGTACCTCACTTTGCCATGTGCAAGATGAGATGGCCCCTTCTCATTTGTAGAAATTTGCAAACATGCAATGGAACATGAGAAGAAAAGGGGCTAATTATCTAGAATGTATAATATAACTCTAACCAAAAAATCCTCCTTCCATATTTCCATTGACTCTACTTTCAATCTTTTTTTCAAACCTAGCCACTGCCCCTTTCCTAGACTTGGTCTTACTGAGGGGATTATTACCATACTTACAATAGTAAACCATGCAAATTCCAGAATTATTGAAAACTCACTTTTTAAACATATTAATATTTTCAAATATCAATATTTAAACTTAGGTCAATAAATTTAAATTCTCCGTTGCCAGGCAAAATAAACAGGACCTCCTTACCCCCCCCCACATCTCCCCATGTCTCACATTGTTCAAAGGGACACCTGTCGAACTCTTTAGTGTTCTACTAATAACTGGCTCTCTGTATGGTTAACAATAGACACAGAACCATGGAGCTCATGTAGTTATTTTCCATTATAGGAAGAAGACCTCAATGGTACAGAATTCAAGGAATGGACCTCCTGTTGCTCCCTTCATTGACCAAAAGTATTTCTTGTTCCCTTGAAATAACTGAACTGATCTCATTTCTTCCTGCCTTCTTGTCTCACCCCTTTGAACCTACCACAGAGTGCTATTGCCCAACTGGGAACCTCTGGAACATTTGGCTTTGAAGCTTTCTAAGAATTATCCCCAGGCACTTTAGACTTTTTGTATTGAACCTTTTTGTGTGCATGAAGCAACATTCTAGAGTTCTGAAGGAAGAAATATCTCACCAGTTACTGATCATCTTCAAGCAAAATTGTAATACAGAATAATTTGTCTCCTGCCCAATGGGCCTCCCCTTTAAACATTTTTCCCCACCTTTAATGACTTCTGACTACTCACTAGTTATGAATTGTGACAATATTCCCTACTCAAGTCCTTCAAGCTCCCATGTTCTTCTCATACCTTTCAAAGTTTTTCTAAGGAAGGATCTGATAAGGAAATGCACATTTCAAAAAAAAATAATTGATGAGGCTTAACATGTTTCCTATCTGCATTTTTAATTATTTTTGACAGACAAAGCTATAGTATTAGTATTTCAGACATCAATCAATGGCAAGTATATGGAGTAGTTGGGCTCATTGGATAGCTAGAGTATAAGACCTGGAATCAAGAATTCAAGGGTTCAATTCCTCCCTAGCTATGTATCCTGGACAAATTGCTTAATCTCATAACTCTAGTTTTCTTATCCAGAAATTGGGGATAATAATAGCACCTACCCTTACAGGATTATTGTGAGGAACAAAAAAGACAACATATGAAAAGCACTTTGAATATCCTGAAGTAAGTACTAATCAAAGCCTTGAAATCATGTGCTAATGTAAAACAACAACAGTGACTAATCCTAAAATGTACCTGGCCCCTTAGGAGATGGGAGTCATGGGATATGCCCTTTTAATTTAATATTAATTCAATTGTAAACCATAAGGATGATATTAGAAAATCAGTATTGTTTTATTAATTTAGAGATAAGAAGTGAAGAAGCTGACTTGAGAAAGAATTGGAGTTTCAAACAGAGCTAAGACAGAGTATCAGCTACAAGTCTAATGTTTTTTTGTCTCTGACAGTTGGTCTCTGGCAGTTGGCAGAGACACACACAGACTCTCTCTCTCATGGCTGGAGGAGGTAAACATCTTTACCTCTCTCTCACTGAAGAGAAGGAAAGACCTAAAGTGGCTTAGTGTTTTTTTTTTCCAACTTGGGAAACACCGTTGACTATCTATTACTGTTTTTTATAGTTTCAACTCTGAGAAGACCAAAGAAAGATCTGATATTTGGTTTGGACTCTGAGTCTGTTAAGGTTCAAATTCCTAACTTGATTCTTGTTGAGACTCAACCAGCTAGCCTTTGTTATTTTTATAACTTGAAGGCAAAGTTAAGAATTATAAGGATAATATTGTTAGTTTTATTTAGAATAGTGAAAATTTGGGTTAGTTAGATCAGGAGGGATTAGTGTAGCCTATGAACACAGGAGAAGTGGTTCGTTGCAGTTTTGATTTGGGTGGAGTTAGAATCCCTTAGAGTTAGAAATCCTTTTATCCTTATATATTTCAATAAATATTTTGTTTTTCATAATAAGTCTCTTTAGTGTTCTTTCGCTTGACTCTGAATAGAATTCTGTTCATGAGCTTCGCTTCACTTTATCAGTGAAGATAATTTTGATTACATCTATCAAAAGCATCTGAACAGTTTTGAACCTTTCTTTGCATAGTTTTTGCCCCTTTAATTTTATAGCTCGCCTATTATATTTACAACACATTTGGCAAGAAGAAAAAGACAGAGAGACAAAGAAAAGTGAAATCAGAGTTCATCATTTTAGGTCTACTTTTTTTCTATTTTAACATTTAGATTTTAATAGAATTGGTTGCCTTTGAATTTCTACATATTTTATCTTCTTAAAAAAATCATTCTGGGGGCACCTGGGTAGCTCAGTGGATTGAGAGCTAGGCCTAGATAAGGGAGGTCCTAGGTTCAAATCTGGCCTCAGATACTTCCCAGCTGTGTGACCCTGGGCAAGTCACTTGACCCCCATTGCCTAGCCCTTACCACTCTTCTGACTTGGAGCCAATACACAGTATTGCCTCCAAGACAGAAGGTAAAGGTTTAAAAAAAATAAAGATATCATTCTGAGAAGGGATCCACAAGTTTAGTGAAATCTAAAGGGTTTCTGATAGGGGTCTATGACACCAAACAGGTTAAGAACCTCTGAATTAAATTATGTTTATGATTCTCCAGGCAATTATATTCATTGTGTATAATCCCTGAAATGAATATGAGATAGTAGACATTTTTATATGATTCCTCACCCTACTCTCTGCCCCTCAACATCCCCTCCCCAACCTGGACTACTACCTCCTTCCAGAAGGGAGAACAGGATACTTCATCTCATCTCTGAACACTTGCCTTACTAATCTTCTTGCCTGAAATACACTCTCTAATCCCTTCTACCTCATAGAACCTCTCTCTCTCCCTTTTTCCCTTCAAGTTGAAACTAAACCACTACCCTCTAAAGGAAGTCTCTCCTGATTTCCTTTAATTATCAGTGCCCTCTCTACCCAAAATGCTTTTAATTAAATGACTTTGTTTTATTTTCTTTATATTTATTCTGCATATACCATATTATGTACTGAGCCTTCCTATTAGAATGTAAGCTACTTGTATCATTGTATTTGTATCCTCAGCTTCAGGCTTAACAAATGTTTGTTGATTGATTAAGCCAGGACCTCCAGGAAAGTTTTTTGCCTGGAATTTTGAAGTCACAGCCAAACATTGCAGCATGTCCTGAAGCATAGGTTCCTTCTAACATGGCACCTCTGTTCAACCTGGTCAATGTAGGAGGTTGGTTGAATAAGGCCAGGACACTGTTCCAAACAAGTAGACTAATGAACATTTCCAACCAGCAATTTAATCATTTTAAAAGGTTCATAAACTGCTAATTAAAGACCAATACTGAACTCCCCCTGGGCCTACAGATTTACTCCTATCTAAATGGCAGAGGACATGGTATGTGAAGCACTGTGAATTAACTGGGGAATATTATATAAAAGAAGCAAGTTTCTTATTTCTTTTCTCTTCTTTTCCTTTCTTTTTTCTTCTCTTCTTTTCTCTTATTTTCCCTTCCTTCCTTCCTTCTTTCCTTCCTTCCTTCTCTCTCTGCTCTCTTCCTTTCTCTTCCTTCCTTCCTTCCTTCCTTCCTTCCTTCCTTCCTTCCTTTCTTTCTTTCTTTCTTTCTTTCTTTCTTTCTTTCTT
>NC_058132.1:357359612-357388204 GCF_016433145.1 Gracilinanus agilis
GTTGTAGGACTTCAGGGCAATTTTGCTGAATTATTTCTGTTAGTATGGAGTCCAGGTTTCTATTAATTTCTGGTTTTTCTGGAAGACCAATTATTCTCAAATTGTCTCTTCTAGACCGGTTTTCTTGGTCTGTCACTCTCTCATTGAGATATTTCATGTTTCCTTCTATTTTTTCAGTCTTTTGGCTTTGTTTTATTTGTTCTTGTTGTCTTGAGAGATCATTAGTTTCTACTTGCTCAATTCTAGCCTTTAGGGATTGATTTTCGGCTATAATCTTTTGGTTTTCGGCCATAATCTTCTGGTAATCGGCCATAATCTTTTGGTTTTCGGCCATAATCTTCTTGTTTTCGGCCATAATCTTCTGGTATTCCTTTTCAATCTGGTCATTTCTTGTGTTCAATTTGCTTATCAGTTCATTTGGTTTCTGAGCCTCGCTTTCCAGTTGCAAGATTCTACCTTTTAAGCTGTTATTTTCTTGCCAGATCTCTTCCATTTTCCTCAGAATCTCAGATTTGAACTCTTCCATAGCTTGTGAGGAGTTTTCCTTATTTGGGGAGGGTCTGGATGGTTGTTTGTTCCCCTCCTCTGTTTGCTCGGTTGTCTAGATTTTCTCTGTGTAGAAGCTGTCGAGTGTTAAAGACTTCTTTTTTTTGTTATTATTCTTTCTCTTCTGAATTTCCTGTAACTGATTAGCCATCATTAGCCCAGCAGCTTCTCAGGTTTATCCTCGCTCTCTGTGTCTGTCTGAGATCTATTGGCTCCTGAGGTCTGAGTTCTAGTTTTTTCCAAGGTCAAGCCCCCTGGTGGGCCCTCTTGCTTGATCCTCTGCTGGAGGTTTCTTTACAAGTCTCAGGGCGCTGCTTCCACAGTCGTATACCCGTCTGCACTGGTTCCCCACTTAGGCTTTAGTTCCTGCCTGTGTTTGCCTCCACCCACGCCTCTGCTCAGCGGGCGCGCGCCCAGCGTCCACTCTCTGCTCCCGCGCGCTCAGATTTCGCGTGCGTTCTTGACTTAATGGGGTCCTAAGTCTTGCTGCTCTCAGGAACAGGTCCCGGAGCTGCTGATGACTCGATGGGTGCCCCAAACTTGCTCTATTTCTTTTTAGCTGGGTTCGGAGCTATAGGTGAGTGTGGAGGGGGTGGGGGTGGGGCGGTTGCTCAGCCCGCGATTGAGTGAGAGCCCTTTTTAGGCTGGAAATGTCTCGATTCCACGTACCTTCCACGCTGTGCCCTGTTGTGGGGTTCCTCCGTTCGTCTGGACTTGTTTTTATGTCCCCTTGAGGAGTTTTGTGTGTTTCGGTCAGGAGAGGTTAAGAGCTGCTTCTTACTCTGCCGCCATCTTAACCCGGAAGTCTGTTTCTTCTAGAACTTTTACTACATTCATAACTTCATTTTAAAAATTACTTCATATTATGTAGGTATTCTTATAGTCCTTATTGCCAAGCTTTTTTATTTCCTTTCTCTTCTGGGGCTCTGATTTTACTTGTTTTGGAATTAGATATTCTTTGGTTTTTCTTTCTTGTGTATTTCTTGACCCCTAATATTTCTTTAGTGTCTCTTGTCTTCTTTTTATTCATATATAAAATGCCAGTTACTCATTTGGCACCTTGTGCCAGGACTTGAATCCATTCCGTTTTGTATTTTTGTACTTGATGGTCAGGTATAGTTTGGTCTTTATATTCATTCCTGGGTTTCTTCCCACTGTTTCCACTTTAATTGTTGTATGTGCACTAGTGGCCTTTCAAATTTCAAGGTCCACTGAATCTTATAAGATCAGAACACTGGGATGTTCAGACTCTTCTGTGCCTTCTCAGGTAAGAGTATTGTGGATTCCTGGTTCCATCAATATGTCGTGATTTAAATACAGTGCTGGTGCCCAACCCTGAATTTATGATCAGAGTTCTATGTTCTTCCAAGCACCTTGAATCTTTCCAATTAGATTACTCTGTGTTTTCTGCCCTGCTGAGGACAACCCCAAAAGGGTCAGGTGCCTCTGGGATAACCTAGAAATGTGCCTCAGAGCAATAGTAGGTTTGAAAATTAGTTATCTGCCCTTACATTGGTTTCTCTGCTAGTGAATGAAGACTTTTGGCTATATTTTTCTATAGTTTTGGCCTGAATGAGCTGCTTCTTATTATTTTTTATTTAATTTTTTTGATCATCCTTTGGTCATTATTTTAACTTTTTCAGAATTTTTCTAAGTATATATGGGATAGCTGGGATCCTCCACAACCTATTAACATCACTATTTCACTCAAAAAGTTCTCTCTTGCTCTGTTGATGAGTTTTGTTTTAGTTTTTAATGTTTTATTTTGGTTGTCTTTTATACCATAGATATTTCCAGATATATTGTTTCTTGGTCTCCCCTCAAATAATATTTCATTGTAACAAAGAAAAAGTTCAGTATAGTAATATTTACAGTACTCCCTACCTCTCTACCAAAAAGAAATTATTTGTTGTCTCTCATCTTTGATTAAAACTGATCATTACATTAGGTTTGAATATAGCTGCAATTTAATGATATTTGAGATGAGTTGTATTGAAATGTTTTTAATTTTCTTATTCTAATCATTGTGTATGTTTCCTTGTTTAAATTTTCTTCATTCTGTACACATTAATGGACATCTTCTGATTTTTCTCTAAATTCCTCACGATTGCCATTTTGTTTGGTACAATCATCTTCATTATATTTTTATAACACTGTCAGTCATCCCTGATGCTCAATTCCCTTTCTTTCTCTCTTTCTTCCCTAAAAAGTGCTGCAATGACTGTTTTGGTATCATGGGATATTTCTTTCTAGCTTTGACCTCCTTAGAGTATATATTGCCAGTTTTATTAAAGTTTTCATAGCTGCACCTAGACATAGATGTTGAATATGGGATTTAGAGGAGGGGGTGAGGAGCAGGGATCAGGGTTATATATAGAACTAAGATCTGGAATGAAAACAGAGCCAGAATGAGAAATTCAAACGTAACTAAGAGCAGGATTAGTTGAAGTTCTGGGGATTTCTTGCTATTCCTACATTAATTTTAGATCCTGGGCAGTATGTTAAACATTCTATTCAACTGATAACCCTGGTTGTTTACTTAGGCTGGGAAAAACTTGCATTTCTCATTGACTCCCCTTCACCCCTTTCTTAACTTCTCAAGATCCTATCAGTTTAGTCATTGATTATATATGAACATGCATTTTTTTCTCTTGTGATCACACACACACACACACACACACACACACACACACACACACAAATACAAGGAATTCCAAAAGTCTAAAGGGAAGTATTAAACTTCAATAAAGTGTGTGCACATATATGCACACATACATATATGTATATATTATTGATCGATTACCTTATGTACATTTTATTCTGTCATTCTTCAGTTTGTGACCAAATGAGATCACAGTCAGATGCAACTGACTAACTAGAATAACAAATTTCTTCACATTAAGTTTAAATTCTCTTTTCTGCACCTACCACCCACAGTTCTACTTTAGCTTTGAGAGCAAACCTTAGATTAGACTAAGACTAATCACTTTTTCCTCTCCTCTCATCTCCTTTCCTCTCCTCTCCTCTCCTCTCCTCTCCTCTCCTCTCCTCTCCTCTGCTCTCCTCTTCTCTTCTTCTCTCTTTACTTTCCCTCTGTCTTAGAATCACTACTGAATATCATTTTCAAGGCAGAAGGATAGTTAAGGGTAGGCAATTGAGGTTAAATGACTTGCCCAGTGTCACACTGCTAAGATGTATCTGAACCCAGGACCTCCCTTCTCCAGGCCTGGCTCTTCATCCACTGAGTCACCTAGATGCCTCAAGTCTATTTACTTTTTCAGGTTTAAGTACTTCCACTATTTGAGGAAAGGTCTCTTCCTTCACTTCTACCTCAATCTATTCTTTCAGGCTAAATAATCCAAATTCCTTTAAGCTATTTTCGCATGCCATGATTTTTAGCTCTCTTTCTCTGGGTATTCTCCAGCTTATCAACATCCTTTTTAAAATGCAGCACCTAGAACTAACACCACATTCTAGGTGGGCCTTGACCAAGCAGAATCACAATACAGTAGGATGATCATCTCCTTCCTTAGGGTCAAAATGCCTCTCTCTGTAACTTGGGCAAGCTTTTAGAAATCAGTCTAGCAACTTGATCATTTTAGGTAAGAAACACTCAAAGTACTTGAGGTAGGGTAAAAACACACACCTTTTTCTTTTCTTTTTTTTTTAAACCCTTAACTTCTGTATATTGGCTCCTTGGTGGAACAGTGGTAAGGGTGGGAAATAGGGGTCAAGTGACTTGCCCAGGGTCACACAGCTGGGAAGTGTCTGAGGCCAGATTTGAACCTAGGACCTCCGGTCTCTAGGCCTGACTCTCAATCCACTGAGCTACCTACCTGCCCCCACACACCTTTTTCTTAAGCAACTGTACAGCACATTTGGAAGGTTAAACTGAAAACTGAATGGCAGCCCAATTTTCTTTGAGCTGAGGGATAATTTCACACGGTGTCCTGCTATTTAAGGAGCAATATTGAAGAATATAGTAGGAAGAAATAAATAATGTTTTCAGTTGATTTACTGCTGAAGCCAACCTCAGGCATTTTTATTAAAAGTCTACTGTGTAGTCAGACACCATAAACATGGTTCTGATAAGATGACAAGATAAAGTTGTTAGAAGCTAAAATAGAGGAGAAAAAATATTATTTTAGGTTGTGGCATGTTTGAAAGCGGGCTTTTCCTAGACTTCTTAAGCTGACTACAGTTAGTGCTGTTTACATTCTTTCTATTTGATGAATCCTTTGCATGGATCTGGGGGAAAAAAACACAAAGAAACACCTTTGCTTAACTAGTTATCCACAAAGCACATGCAGGAGTGTCAGCTCTTTCTTGCTGCAAGCAATCTGCTGCAGACAGCCCGACTTTTGAGAACAGCAAAGAGTTTAGCAGCAAAATTCAAAACCTAAAAGAGATTTTCAAAGGGGAAATCACCTTACAAAAAATAGGACAAAACAACAACAAAACAAGTTTACCTTTTTTAATGCAAATTTTGGGGCATTATTTACCCCTTCTCTCAAATATCCTTGTCATGTACCAGAACTGGATTGGTACCCCCCAAAAAACCACTTTTTTTCTTTCTTTTTTAAAATCAGAAGGGAATTATCTTAGCCTCATCTTAATATTATTAAATTGATTTCAAAGTCTCCTAAAATATTCTCTCTTCTTTTCCGGTTTGTAATACTTTTTCTTCCAGTAATAGTTGGAATGAGGCTTTAGAGTGTGATTATTTTATAAAAGTATCAGATATTTAGTTATATTTCATCTATTTTACATACATTTTCCTATGATTGATAATGATTTTTTGGTTGGTTTTGATATTTTCAAATGAGAACTACCAGACAATTTCCTTCAATAAAAGTCTAATTGCTTTCTGCTTTGGTTATTCAGTATTACATGCTAGTTTAAGTTTTGTGATTGAAATAACTAAATAACTCA
This sequence comes from Gracilinanus agilis, assembly GCF_016433145.1. Classification (NCBI taxonomy): domain Eukaryota; kingdom Metazoa; phylum Chordata; class Mammalia; order Didelphimorphia; family Didelphidae; genus Gracilinanus; species Gracilinanus agilis. The sequence continues at coordinate 357,365,091 of NC_058132.1, forward strand.
ATGTGAGCAGGATGGATTAGATTTTAGGGCACAGACCTGAAGACTAGAAAACCAGAACTGAATTCCTAATTTTGTCTTTGAATTTCTATGGTACAAGTTTTTATTTTCTCGTGCTCTATTCCAAAGTCTTTTAAGAAATAACTGTGGAATATATAGGAAAGTGAGCCAAATTTATAAAAATAAGAGTCATTCCCCAATTAATAAATGGTCAGAGATTATGAAAGAACAGTTTTCAGAAGAAAAAATCAAAGCTGTCAATAATCACATGGAAAATGCTCTAAATCACTAATAATTACATAAATACAAATTAAAACCATCTTAAGGTATCACCTCGTACCTATCAGGTTAGCTAAGATGGCAAGAAAGGAAAATGACAAATGTTGGAAAGGATATAGGAAAACTGAAAAAAAAACAAAAAAACAAACACACTGTTGGAAGAGCTGTGAACTTGTCCTGCAAATTATTTTGGGAATATGTTAAAAAAACAAACTTATTAAACTATGCATAACCTTTGACACAGCAATAGCTCTATTAAGTCTATACTCCAAAGAGATCAAATAAAGAGGAAAAGGACCCTTAACTATAAAAATATAATAGCTTTTTTGTGGTGGCAAAGATTTGGAAACTGAGGAGTTAATAGTCAATTGGAGAATGGTTGAGCAACTTATGGCATATGAATGTGAAGGTACACTATTATTCTATAAGAAATGAAGTAAAATAGATTCAGAAAAAACCTGAGGAGTCTTATATGAACAGATGCAAAGTGAAATGAGCAGAAGCAGAGGAAAAATTTACACAGAAGCACAAATATTGTAATGATAGTCAATTATGGAACTTAGTAACTCTGACCAACACAATAAACTACAATACTTTGAAAGGACTCATTATGAAATAGGCTATTGTCCTTCAGGGAAAGGAAAAAGAGAGAGGACTGATTAAGGCATATATATTTTTGTTGTTGTTGTTGTTTTCTTTTTCTTTATCTTGTTCTCTTCTCAGACTCTGTAACAAGAATGCCAGAAATCTCTTTCTCATTACTTCATATTTGTAATTAAAAATATGTATATTTCTTGCCTTTTCCATGAGTGGGGGAGGATTGGGGATGAAGAGAATTTAGAGCTAAAACAAATAATATTATATTAAGTTAAAGAAATAACTAAGAAGTGAACGTTACTTTCATTATTGTAGGGATCTGCCTAAGAGTTGATCCTGTGTCACCTCTACATTCCTCTTACTGAGCTGGAGAAGTGATGTTTGATATATGCTTTAGAACACATGGTCAAAAGAGCACTATAAGAGTGCCTTCCCTTTGATCCAGCCAAACCATTGCTGGGTTTGTACCCCAAAAAGATCATAGGGAAAAAACTTGTACAAAAATATTTATAGCCTCAAACTTTGTGGTGGCAAAAAATTGGAAAATGAGGATATGCCCTTCAATTGGGGAATGGCTAAAGAAATTGTGGTATCTGTTGGTGATGGAATACTATTATGCTAAAAGGAATAATGAACTGGAGGAATTCCAGGTGAACTGGAATGACCTCCAGGAATTGATGTAGAGTGAAAGAAGCAGAACCAGGAGAACATTGTGCACAGAGACTGATACACACTGTGGTATAATCAAATATAATGAAATTCTCTACTAGCAGCAATGTAATGATCCAGAGCAAGGCTGAGGGACTTATGAGAAGGAAAACTATCCACATTCAGAGGAAGAACTGTGGGAGTAGAAACACAGAAGAAAAACAATTGCTTGAACACATGGGCTGATGGGGATATTATTGGGGATGTAGACACTAAACAATAACACTAGTCCAACTATCAATAATATGCAATTAGGTCTTGATCAATGATACATGTAAATCCCAGTGGAATTGTGCATTGGCTACAGGGATTTTGGGGGAGAGGGAAAGAACATGAATCATGTAACCATGGGAAAATATTCAAAATTAAAAATTAAAAAAAATAAGACATGGTCAAAGACATACAGAAATGCCATCTTTGAATGGGTTCACTTGAAAAATCAGTGCTACATAAAATGTTTCTAGGAGTTCTAAAATCATCTTTCATCTGAACATCCAATTTATATTCTCTACCAAAGGACTTTTTAAAAAGCTAGAAGATCTATAACTCCTAAAATTTGGAATCTTTGGGCCAGAGTTGTGGAAAAGTATGAAGAAGTAAAGAGACTAAAATTCTTGGCCAGACTGCTAAATCATATAATCTTACTAAGGTCATTTTCACCTGTGTGGGCCTCGGTTTCATCTTCTGTCCAATGAAAAGGGTTATAATTGTAGGTGCAAGGGATGGGAGTTAGAATATTTCTTGGGAGGTAGAAGAATTTCTGTTCTGGATTTGGCTCTTTTGATAACTAGGTGGCCCTGGGTAAGACATTTTGTCATTCTTCACATGTAAATTTGAAGATAAAAGCTATTTTTTCCTTCATTTTCTCCTCCTAAGTCAAAGTGAATAGGATACTGAAAGGATGAATTTGGATGCAACTTGGAACTCAACTGCCTAGGTTGCTGGAAGGACAGTATATATACAATATAAATCAGTGTGTGTGTGTATATATATATATGTCTATATATACATATATATGTACATACACACATATATGACTATTTCATTATTTCTTTGATAATTTTTGGATATCTTCTTATTCATTTAAAAGGATTTTTACAAGAAGAGTTCATAGGTTTCACGAGATTGCTATAGGGTGCTCTGATACTAAACTGTACAAACTCTGGTTCTAATGATTATTCCCTAGTCTAATGATTGGGTATGCTAGTATTCTGCCTCTTTAAGAACAACCTAAAAACAACAACAACAAAAATCAAAATGTAGTAAAAGAAGCATAAGTTCTTTAAGTTAAAATAGTAATGGCAGGACCCATTCCTCCTCATAAAATGAAGACACTTAGGAGAGAACTGTAGGTAAAGACAGAAACTGGGAACAGAAAAAAAGGACAACTTTATCAATGAATAAATGGGGTGGGACATTTATGGAATACTTACATTATATAAAGCACTATGTAAAGAGCTGGGAATAAAAATTAAAAAAAACTGGGATAGACTCTTTCCTCAAGTATCTCATTCTTTAATTAAGAGAGAAAACAAAAAATTTAGCTGCAAGAAAGGTAGAAAGACCAGTGTGATGTTTGTATGATATATTACAAGGCCCAGAGGCCAACCATACATAACTGCAAAAGCCATTAGACCAATAGAGTAATGCTGAGCTGGGACCTTTTGAGACCAGCAGGAAACAATGCCCAGCAGAAGCAGCATGATGACTTTACCAAGAATCATTGCCAACCCTATTGTGTCAGATACGTGAGTTACCATTATACATCCTGGTTACATGTACTCTACCCCTTCATATGGACCCTGCCATAAATAAATCCTTATCCTAGTGTGTTTTTTAAAGGTAATTTTTTTGCTATTGATAATATTAATATTTGTGGAGGAATAGGTTCCAAGTTAATGAGAAGTTTAATTGCTATTATTTTTATTGTAGTTTTTCATTAAATGTCTTTTGAATTGTGTCATTTGGCTTTCCAGAAAAATAAAACCACTGTTAGAGTTTATAAGCTATAGTTTTTAGTAGATGTGGGCCACTAGCACACCTTGAAGCTATAATGATTAAAAATTCTGATAGATTGTGTTCTGGGTAAGAAAATATATTGATTAGATTAGCAATAACCAATAAGTTAAGTGGTTAATGATCTGTCTTGATGATCAAAGAAAAATTCATTTAGCATCTTGTCATTAAATACAATTTTGAAAGCTTGTTATTCTGCCCTCCCAAAGACATGTCTAATTGGTGAATACCCAATGAAGAGGTGGTTTCCTATTTTAAAATTTCTCCTTGATTCCTTTAAGATGATGGGAAATTCACATACCTGGTCATGAGACTCCATTGTCTAGATGAAGAAATCAGGTTAAGCCTGGTTAACAGTGACCATCCCTGTTCATCCCACTGGGGGACCAAAGGACATTGTCCTGCTTTCCTCTGGCACATTTGGCTAAAACCATATTTGTTTACTGTAGAGGAAGAATCTTAGATTCTTGATCTTAGTTTATCCCAATTTTACGAGGTGCTTTGGGGCAATGAATTCAAGAGCCTTCCTTGGTATGTTAGGAAAAAGGAATGAGAAAAGGATTAGAAAATGACTGAGCCTCAATGAGAAATTATGATAATCCAGATAATTATTTGGAAATAAAAATGACACAGCATTAGGAATACATCTTCTCAAACCTGAGATACCTTTGCCTTTGTTCCCCACCCCCAATCCCATACAGGCTGACTATATTGTCTGACACAATAGTTAAATAGTAAGTTCATCTTCTGAGAGAAGAATGAAATTACTATAGTCCTTCCAGAATCCAAGGCTGGTTTTTTATCTGTGATGCCAGGCTACTTTTTATTTCTAGCTATTTCACCAGTTAGAAATCTGTATGGCAACAAACAGCCAATAGTCAATCTTCCAGGAATATGGCAGAGTAGGGCATGAAGCTTTCTTAACTTCTTAAAACTCCCTACAAACAAGCAAAAATTACTCCACAAAAATCAAAGCTAAAAGTGGCAAAACCAGATGGGAGCCCAGAGTGAAGCTGAACTGCAGGAGGAAAACTAGGGAGAAAGGTTTCTGACTTCTCTGGCCAGTGCCATAGGCTCTGGGGGGGCAGGAACAGAACAAACAGAGTCAAATAAATAAGGTAATCCCTATAGGTAGGATTAGCAACTTTATCTTCTTTGTCTGTATTCTAGAGGATACCATGGAATCCTTAGGTAGAAGGTATTGGGAGCAGTTGTGTCTGCTGTAGTTCCAGATCCACTGCTAAGGATTGAAGAAGTGGACACCGTGGAGTCTGGGATGCCAGACCCTGAGGGCAAGGGCTAAGACCTCTCTTTTAGTGAACCACAGACTTTCAAGGCCCAAGAAACTCAGACTGCACACCTGTTCTGTCCTGGGTGAAGTAGTAGGGCAGGAGGAGAGAGGAAGAAGGGCACACTGGTGAGGTCCCACCAGCTATGGTCACTGCCAGGAGAAAAGAGTTCCTGAATACTGCCACACAGAAGGAGGTTGATTGACTGCTTGTAGTAGCAGTAGTAGAACTACCTGATGGCTCTAGTTAGAAAATTTGAGGTTATTAATCAGGAACTGAGGCATGAGCAGGAGATCTCTGATTACATTAGGTCCAGAATTATAAAAATTGGAAAAACTAAATAGGACCCAAGGAAAAAAAAGAAAAAAAATTGTAAATCTCAGGTAACACACCCCTAATATAACAGGAGCCCTGAAAGTCCAGTAAAAACCCAATATTTAAATCTTATGTCCTGTCTGCTAAAGTTTAAAAATAATAAAAATGAGCAAGCAAATGAGAAAGAATCTTACTATTGATAGCTAACAGAGAAGATGAAGGCTCAAACTCAGAATGACAGTGTAATAAAAACAAGTACTTCAAAAACAAGCTTAAAAAGAGTTTTTGGAAGAGCTTTTAAAATACCTCAAAAACCAAATGAGAGAGGTTCAGGACAACTTAGACAAAAATAACAGCACTAAAAGAAAATTTAAAAAAAAATTAAAGAAAAATCACCCAAATGGAAAAAGAGATCTAGAAACTCATGGAAGAAAATAATGTATTAAGAACTAGAATTGGACAAGGAGAAGTTAATGATTTCCTAAGACAACAAGAAATAATAAAGCAAAATCAAAAGAATGAAATAATAGAATAGAGTTAAAACATATTATCACAAAAACAACTGTCCAGGAAAATAGATCATGGAGAGACAATATTAGAATAGTTGGACTTCTGGAAAATTAAAACTAAAAAAGTGTTTAGACATAATACTCAAAGAAATTACCAGAGAAAACTTTCCAGAAACTTTAGAATCAGATGGTGAAATAAAAATTGAAACCATCCACTGATCACTACTTCAAGGAGGTCCAAAGATGAAAATGCATAAGAACATCATTTCTAATTTCCATAACACCAAGGTTGAGGAGAAAATACTCTAAGTAACAAGAAAAAAATGTTTAAATGTTGTAAAGCTACAGTCAAAATAATAGAAGACCTAGCAGATGCATCATTAAAAGAACACATGAAATGGAACATAGCATTTCATAGAGCAAAAGAACTGGGTCTATAACAAAGAATAACATGTCAAACAGTGGTGAACATAATTATAAAAGGAAAAAATGGATTTTTGGGGGGTTATACATGTATCATTGTTTAAAACCCATTTCCATGTAATTAATATTTGCAGTAGAGTGATACTTTAACATCAAAACCCCATTCACATCCCTATGGCACTATGTGATTGATCTTTTTTTAATGCATTTCTACTTCCACGGTTCTTTCTCTGGATGTGGATAATGATCTTTCTGATAAGTCCCTCAGAATTGTCCTGGATCATTGCATTGCTGCTAGTAGAGAAGTACATCATGTTTGATTGTGCCATAGTGTATCAGTCTCTGTGTACAATGTTCTCCTGGTTCTGCTCCTTTCACTCTACATCAATGCCTGGAGGTCATTCCAATTCACATGGAATTCCTCCAGTTCTTTATTTTTTTCAGCACAATAATATTCCATCATCAACATATACCACAATTTATTCAACCATTCCCCAATCGAGGGGCATCCTCTCATTTTCCAATTTCCACACCACGAAGAGTGCAGCTATAAATATTTTGTACAAGTATTTTGCCTTATCTCTTTGGGGTACAAACCCAGCAGTGGTGTGGCTGGATCAAAGGGCAGGCATTCATTTAAAGCCCTTTGCTCATAGTTCCAAATTGCACTCCAGAATGGTTGGACCAATTCACAACTCCACCAGCAGTGTATTAGTGTCTCAATTTTGCCACATCCCCTCCAACATTTATAACTTTTCTTTGCTGCTATATTGTCCAATCTGCTAGGTGTAAGGTGGTACCTCAGAGTTGTTTTAATTTGCACTTCTCTATTCAGTAGAGTAAAAAATAGAAATTTAATGAACTAAAGGGGTTTCAACTATTTGTGGGGAAATATCCAGAACTCAGCAGAAAATTTGATCTACAAGAAATATACAAAGGAAATAAAAGAATAATCATAAGCAAGCCAAAAAGTTAAATTGTTTGATTCCTGTATGGGAAAATTACATCTATAAAGTGTGGTAAGGGCATCATTGACTGGATATTTTGAAGGTGTGAACAGGGAGGGAAGACTTGAAGTAGAGGTTGAAAGGATGACATTAGAAAATGAGTATTGTTTTATTATTTTAGAGATAAGAAGTAGAGAAGCTGTTTTGAGAAAGAATTGAGTTTCAAACAGCTGAGAAAGAGTGTTAATTTCAAATGTTGGCAGTTGTAACAGTTACTCTCTCTGGGTGTGGCAGTTTGATAGTTGGTCTCTGGTAGTCGGCAGAGTCACACACAGGGACTTTCTCAGGGCTGGGGAAAGTAACATCTTTGCCTCTCTCTCTCTCTCTCTCTCTCTCTCTCTCTCTCTCTCTCTCTCTCTGTCTGAGTGAAAGACCTGAAGCAGTTTAGTGTTTTCTTTTTGAACTTGGGAAACACTATTGATTATCTATTACTGTTTATAGATTGATTAAACTCTGAGAAGACCAAAGAAACTCTGGTCTTTGGTTTGGACTCTGAGTCTGTTAAATTCAGAGTCCTAATTTGATTTTTGTTGTGACTCAACCAGCTAGCCTTGGTTATTTTTATAACTTAAAGGTGAAGTTAAGAATTCTAAGGATAATAGTGGTAGGTTTATTTAGAATAGTATAAATTTGGGTTAGTCAGATCAGGGAGGATTAATGTATCCTATGCAATTCCTTGCAGAACCAGGGAGTTTTATTTGGGTGGAGTTAGAATCTCTTAGAATTAGAAATATTTTTATCCTTATATATTTTAAATAAATAGTTTATTTATTTATAACAAGAGTCTCTTTAGAGTTCCTTGTGCCTGGCCCTCAAGGGAAGTTCATCTATGAGCTTCACTTCACTTTATCATTGAAGATATTTTTGATTACATTTATCAATAGTATCTGAAACAATTTCGGACCTTTATTTCCATAGTCTTGTACTTTATTTTTATAGCTTGCCATAATTATTTTTACAAGATGAATATAATAAAATGAGCTGAAATGGTAGTGGAATGGACCACAAGGCAATAAGGTGAAATGGCTATTTCATATGAAGGTGGAATGAGAGGAGTATTTGCAATGTAGAAGGGGAGGAGGGAGTGAAAGGCTGACAGTAATAGAAACCTACCCTCATCAGACCTGGGATAAAGAGAGAACAACATACAGAATTAAAAGGGTAAAATTTTTCTTAATATACATAGAAAAAGGAAGGAGGGGGGATGGGATAAAGGAGAGACTGGAGAGTGGAGTACATATCAAGAGAAAGAGGGTAAGGTGAGGGGATAGGGAAGGACTCAGGACAAGTTAGGTGAGGGAGTTTTAGGATCAAATTCATATCAAGAAATAACAGGGCATACTTGGGTGAATATATCCTGTCTACATCAGCATGTAATGATGGGAAGTGAGTAGGGTGCTAGGAATTGTAGTTTTTCTGGGGAATCATAGTTTTGCTGGGGACTTTAGTTTTTAGGGTAACAGATTCTAATTACACACCATTACTCTCAGCATTGTAGTTGTTAGTTGTACATTTCCATCTACCCTCTTCCTTCTCACTATTTGTCCCCTTCTATTTTTGTCCAATTTCCTTTAGTCAATAACACTCCAATTGACACCCCTTTCCAAAAATCCTCTTTGCCTCTCCCTTTATCCACCTTCTTCCCAACTGACTCACTTTTCCAGAGTTATTTCTTTTTCCCCTTCCCCTTTATTTTTTAATGCTTATTCTATCCACCTTATCAAAAATCCCCTTTTATTCACCCAAGTATGCCCTGTTGATCCTAAAACTCCCTCACCTAACTTGTCCTGAGTCCTTCCCTATCCCCTCACCTTACCCTCTTTCTCTTGATATGTACTCCACTCTCCAAGCTGGGAAAGTATAAATCCCTCTTTCCCTTACATTGGAAATAGCTGAGTGCTCCCTACTTGCCTTGGAAGCCCAGATGTGTTTCCGTTAGGCAATAATTAGTCTCCTAAAGGTTTTTTACCTGAGGAGAGCTTCTACCCTCTTAATTCCCTATCCAGGTACCAGGGGAAGCAAGCTGCTCCCTGGATTTTTTACCCCTAGGGAGGAGGGGAAGAAAGGTTACTTTCCCAAACAGGAAGTAGAATTGCAAGCAAGGCCCACATTAAGAAAGTGCAGTGCATTACCTATCTCAAACAACTCCCAGTATTAGAATGTCTCTTCTTCCTACCATTCCTGGGTGCACTGGTCCTTGTGATTAGCCTGAATAATCCTGAGATACAAGGGAGAAATTCATCTCCCTACAACCCCTTGCCATTCTGGCCTGCCCAGTCTCTATAACACATCCAACTAAGTTCAGTATGGAATTCTCCCTCAATATGGTAGATTCCAGAGGTTTGACCAAAAGGAGCCTAGATGCATGATGACAACGGGGAGGGGATTTTAAGCCTTTTTCAGATTATTGTTTTATGAAAAATCTCTGGATTTAATTGGAAAAATGAACTCTTGAATTCAGTGCCTGTATCCTGTCACATATATTGTATTTGTTGATTGCTTATTTTAAGATTTTATTTTGTTTGTTAAGTTTTGTTACACTATGTATTTAAAGCTACTGTGTTTTGGCTATTATCTATATATTCTGTTGCACTGTCTTTATTTGTACCTTTCCCCTATGACTGGACTGGAGAAGATACCATTGTAAAAGTACCTTTGAGTTGTTTGTAACAAGAGGTAAGGGTACATTTTGTAGCCAAAGGAAGCACTATTCCTTGTCTCCACAGTACACTGGATGGGGCATATAAAAGACATGCCTTTAGAGCTGTTACAGTTCCATACCAAAGGAGGGAACAAACCCAAAGGGTTGGTTACCTCGTGATGGGTTATAGTCTTTTAAAGTTTTCCTAAGGGGTATGATACCTCTAAATGGCCCCCAAGAAGGAGCATTTCAGGCAAGATTGAAAGCTATGAGCTTCAGTAGTTACCTGAATGGATCCAAGTGTTGGTCAACACTCTTCTCAGGGGGGAATTATGTAATTGTCATAGAGGTTGCAACACCCTTCTCAGGGGGTTATCATAGAGATTGTATAATTGTCATAAAACTAAAAAAAATCTTTTAAGAAAGAAACATTTCAGGAAAAGGAACTCGATAACTCTTTGAATCTAAAAGATGAATTGTTTGAAGAAGCCACCATGAAGATGCCTGAAGAAACCTCTGTAGCATCCGAAGACCCAGAATGAACCATGGAGCATAATTGATTGAACTGTGGAAGGTTGTAACACATTTATTTTGTATGTATACTCTTATGCCAAAGAGGACTGTCCCCAATTGGCTTTTTATCAATGCACCTAGTAATCATTGGTTTTGTTCTCTTTCCTTTTTATCCCCAAATTATTGTAATTTATAAGTAGGTTATGTTTACATGATCAATTGGGGAGACTAGTCTCCCAAAGGATCCCCGGGGGGATTATGTAATTAGAATCTGCTACCCTAAAAACTGCTATTCCCCAGCAAAACTATGATTCCCAGGACACTACTCACTTCCTGTCATTATGTGCTGACATAGACAGTATATAAATTGGGGTTAGTTCCTCCTTCTCTCTCTTGCTTTCCTTCTTGGTGTGGCTTTGGTGGAGTAGGAATTTTTGAGCAGGTAGAAAAACTTAGTCATGTGGTTCTGTTTTGTCAGATAATAAACTTTATACAAATAACACTTGAAGTATTACACATTAATTTAAATCTGACAATGGGATACATTTACACATGAGAAGAAAATAGAATGCTGAAAGGATCAAAAACCATGACATGACAATATGGTATTTACAAGAAATACATTGAACATAAAAGAGACAACAAAGATGAAGGTGATAGTCTAGAGCAGAATCTGCTAAGTCTCCGATAATCCAGAGAAGGCAGTTATGATCTCTAAAGAGTAGGAGCTAAAATGGTTATGATTGGAAAGAATGAACAAGATAACTATATTATGTTGGGAAGGTAGTATGCATAATGAAGTGGTATCAGTATCGGACCTCTATTCACAAGAGGTAACAATTAGATCTTTAAAAAAAACAACTAGATGAGGTACAGATGGAAATAGAAAACAAGATAATAATAATGGCAAATTATAATTTTCCCATCTCAGAAATAGATAAATCTAATAAAAAATAAATAAGAAAGATGTTAAGGAATTGAACAGAACCTTAGATAAGAAAAACATAATTTGCATCTGGAAAACTCACACACACTTGCATGAAGTTAGTAGTAGATCTGATCTGGAGCACACATATAATCTAAACATAGTTTCTGATGGGACAACAAAGGCTTAGAGGGCATAAATATTCTCCAAAAGTCTTACTTTAACACCCATTCTACTATGGAGATAATTCCGAATTCCTGAGGTGTTGTAGCACCGAAACAAAAGTTTCACTGTGTATGAAAAAGATGGAAAAACTTGGTTTTGGAAAGGTATGGTCCTAAAAGCAGATTGTGTCTGCTACCTAAGGACTAATCTAGCTAAATATGGTCCTGGTAATGTATATTAACTGAGAATCATATAGGTTAAAGTAATCAAATTAAATGCTTATAGGAACATGGAGAAACAGGATATTACAATGTTGGAGCAGCTGTGAATTGTTGTTTTAGAAAAAAAGATGGAAACATTAAGAATTGTAAAGCTGTTCATACTCATTGACATAGACATCTCATTCCTATGCTTAGCCCATAAGTGCATCATTGAGAAGTCACAAAGCTGTGAATGTGTGAAAATAACTGGAAATAACACAAATTCAATGAATGGGAGAAATGTTTGAATAGATTGTGATTCTGACTGAGAATGAAATCATATAAGTATTGAAAGGAATTGATGTAATAAATTGATGCCTCAAAGAAATGAATCACCAAAAAGTCAGGCATCAAATGAAAGCAAGGGATAACTGATAGGTAACTACTATACTCTATTGGTATCCTATGATTATCAATAGATAACAGAAGATTAACAAAGAAGGTTTTCAGCATGTTGGACATTAGACAGACTCTCTGTGGTGAAGTAATGACAAGTTATGCAAGATGGGAAAGCACAACAGAGTTGAAATCAATGTTACAGGAATTGTCCACATTGATGAAATCACAGATTCATTAGAGTATTTGATTTTAAAGATCTGTACATGTGTGAAGTAACAATGTATCTAAATTTCTACTGAACTTTGGGAGACTCCTAGGATTCTCCCAAGAATTTTCCTACTATGTAATATTAAATCTAATTTCTCTAACTACTCATTAAAAATCAGAAGGCAAAAATACTAATAAAATTAATTCATACTAAGTTAAACCAGTATGGATTTTAGGTTTTCATTATCATTGTCTTTTATTGCTATTATTCATACAGTAAAAAATTATGACTGCTTATTCTCACAGAGGGTAAGGTTACCATCTCTTTAAGTACCCACTCTAAGAGGCAGAGTAAAAATCTGTTGTCCTGTTACCCTAGCAACTGGATGCTGGAAAAAGATAGGGGTGTGGTAAAGGGCTAACAACAGGATATGAGACATGTACCCCATATTCAGGATCTCCTTTTGCACTTGGTTGCTGAGGCAACAAGCTTCTGGCTTCTCCTATCCTGCCACCTATATTACTCTGTCCAACAAAAAGCTATTTTATAATCTGAACCATTGTTTCCTGATAGGTCATAGATGAAAATGAATTCCAGTAGCCCCTCCCTTCCCCAAAGAAGTTTTTCACTAATTAGAGGACCTAGGTGACTTAATGAGTTTGTTGTTACCTCAAGGACTGTGGAAGAATCATTGAAACACTTTTAGGGATATGACTTCAATTAATTTTATTTTTTTATTCTTTATTTTTAGAAAAAAAATTCCATGGCTACATAATTCATATTTTTACTTTACCCTTCACCCCCCTCAACCCCCCACCCCCCATAGCTAACTTGCATTTCCACTGGTTTTAACATGTTTGGTCAGTAAAGACTTATTTACATATTATTCATAGTTACATTGTTGTGCTCTTGTCGGGTCTACATCCCCAATCATGTCCTCATCAACCCAAGTGTTCAAGCAGTTGTTTTTCTTCTGTTTCCACTCCTGTAGTTCTTCCTCTGAATGTGGGCAGCATTCTTTTCTACAAATCCCTCAGAATTGTCGTGGGTCATTGCATTGCTGCTAGTATAGACGTCCATTACATTCTATTTTACCACAGTGTATCAGTCTCTGTGTACAATCTTCTTCTGGCTCTGCTCCTTTCACTCTGCATCAATTCCTGGAGGTCTTTTCAGTTCACATGGAATTCCCCCAGTTTATTATTCCTTTGAGCACAATAGTATTCCATCACCAACATATACCACAATTTGTTCAGACATTCCCCAATTGAAGGGTATACCCTTGCTTTCCAGTTTTTTGCCACCACGAAGAGCGCAGCTATATATATTTTTGTGTAAGTCTGTTTATCTATGATCTCTTTGGGGCACAATCCCAGTAATGGTATGGCTGGATCAAAGGGCAGGAATTCTTTTATCACTCTTTGGGCATAGTTCCAAATTGCCATCCAGAATGGTTGGATCAGTTCACAACTCCACCAGCAGTGCATTAATGTGCTAATTTTGCCATATCCCCTCCAACATTCATTACGCTCCCCTGCTATCATTTTAGCCATTATGCTAGGTGTGAAGTGGTACCTCAGAGTTGTTTTGATTTACATTTCTCTAATTATTAGAGATTTAGAACACTTTCTCATGTGCTCATTGATACTTTTGATTTCTTTATCTGAAAATTTCATGTTCCTTGCCCATTTATCAATTGGGGAATGGCTTCATTTTTTATACAATTGATTTAGTTCTTTGAATATTTGAGTAATTAAACCTCTGTCAGAATTTTTTGTTATAAAGAATTTTTCCCCATTTGTTGTTTCCCTTCTGATTTTGGTTGCATTGTTTTTGTTTGTACAGAAGCTTTTTAATTTAATATAATCAAAATTATTTATTTTACATTTTGTAATTTTCTCTAACTCTTGCTTGGTTTTAGAATCTTTCCTTTCCCAGAGATCTGACAAGTATACTATTCTGTGTTCACCTAATTTACTTACAGTTTCCTTCTTTATATTCAAGTATTTCACCCATTCTGAATTTATCTTGGTGTAGGGTGTGAGATGTTGATCTAAGCTTAATCTCTCCCATACCATTTTCTAATTTTCCTAGCAATTTTTGTCAAATAGTGGATTTTTGTCCCAAAAGTTAGGCTCTTTGGATTTATCATGCACTGTTTTTTTTTTTGTTTTGCAGACATCACTTACCCCAAGTCCATTCCACTGAACCTCCTTTCTATCTCTTAGCTAGTACCATATTGTTTTGATGACTGCTGCTTTATAATAAATAGCCTTAATATCTGGTACTGCTAAGCCACCTTCCTTCACATTTTTTCATTATTTCCCTTGATATTCTTGATCTTTTGTTCTTCCAAATAAACTTTGTTATATTTTTTTCTAATGCAGTAGAAAAGGTTTTTGGTAGTTTGATAGATATGGCACTAAATAAGTAAATTAATTTGGGTAGAATAGTCATTTTTATTATGTTAGCCTGTCCTACCCATGAGCACTCAATGTTTTTCCAATTGTTTAGGTCTAGTTTTAATTGTTTGGAAAGTGTTTTATAGTTATGTTTGTATAATTCCTGTGTTTGTTTTGGTAGATAGATTCCTAAATATTTTATATTGTCTAGGGTGATTTTAAATGGTGTTTCTCTTTCTACCTCTTGCTGCTCTAATGTGTTGGAAATATATAGAAATGCTGATCATTTATGTGCATTTATTTTGTATCCTGCAACTTTGCTAAGGGGCAGCTGAGTGGCTCAATGGATTGAGAGCCAGGCCTAGAGACGAAAAGGTCCTAGGTTCAAGTCCAGGCTCGGACACTTCCCAGCTGGGTGACCCTGAGCAACTGTGTGTCCCATTGCCTACTGGTTGTGGCCCTATGCTCCTTGAATGGAGTCCCAGGATAAAAAAAACTTTGCTAAAGTTATTGATTATTTCTACTAGCTTTTTAGTTGATTCTCTAGGATTTTTTAAGTAGACCATCATATCATCTGCAAAGGGTGATAGCTTAGTCTCCTCATTGCCTATTTTAATACCTTCAATTTATTTTTCTTCTCTTAATGCTACTGCTAGTGTTTCTAGTACAAGGTTAAATAATAGAGGTGATAATGGGCATCCTTGTTTCACACCTGATCTTATTGGAAAGGCTTTTAATTTATCCCCATTGCATATTATGCTTGTTGATGGTTTAAGTTACATACTGTTTATTATTTTTAGTAAAGGACCTTCTATTCCTATATTTTCTAGTGTTTTCAGTAGGAATGGGTGTTGTATTTTGTCAAAGGCTTTTTCAGCATCTATTGAGATAATCATGTGGTTTTTGTTGGTTTGTTTGTTGATATGGTCAATTATGTGGATGGTTTTCCTAATGTTGAACCATCCTTGCATTCCTGTTATAAATCCCCCCTGATCGTGATGAATAACCCTCTTGATCACTTGCTGGAGTATTTTTGCTAGTATTCTATTAAAGATTTTTGCATCTATGTTCATTAAGGAGATTGGTCTGTAATTTCATTTCTCTGTTTTTGGTCTATCTGGCTTTGGAATCAGTACTATATTTGTGTCATAAAAGGAGTTTGGTAAGATTCCTTCTTTGCTTATTATATCAAATAATTTGTATAATATTGGGATCAATTGTTTTTTGAATGTTTGGTAGAATTCACTTTGAATCCATCAGGCCCTGGCGATTTTTTCTTAGGGAGTTCTTTGATGGCTTGTTCAATTTCTTTTTCTGATATTGGATTATTTAAGGATTCTATTTCTTCTGTTGTTAATCTAGGCAATTTATATTTTTGCAAATATTCATCCATATCACCTAGATTGCTAAATTTATTGCCATATAATTGGGCAAAATAGTTTTTAATGATTGCCTTAATTTCCTCTTCATTAGAGGTGACATCTCACTTTTCATCTTTGATACTATTAATTTGGTTTTCTTTTTTCCTTTTTTTTCCATTAGATTAACCAGTACTTTGTCTATTTTATCTGTTTTTTTTCAAAGTACCAGCTTCTAGTCTTATTTATTACTTCAATAGTTCTTTTACTTTCGATTTTATTCATTTCTTCTTTGATTTTTAGTATTTCTAATTTAGTTTTCATCTGGGGATTTTTAATTTGTTCATTTTCTAGTTTTTTAAGTTGCATGCCCAATTCATTTACCTCTGCCCTCCCTAATTTGTTAATATATGCACTCAGTGATATAAATTTTCCCCTAAAAACTGCTTTGGTTGCATCCCCTAGGTTTGGGTAAGATGTTTCATCATTGTCATTGTCTTCAATGAAATTATTAATTGTTTCTTTGATTTGTTCTTTCACTGAATTATTTTGGAGAATTATATTATTTAATTTCCATTTAGCTTCTGCTTTGGGTGTCCATGTATTCTTACTAATAACTATTTTTATTGCATTATGATCTGAGAAGGTTACATTTATTATTTCTGCTTTTTTGCATTTGTTTGCCATGTTTCTGTGCCCTATTTCATGGTCTATCTTTGTGAATATTCCATGTGCTGCTTAAAAGAAGGTGTATTCCTTTTTGTCTATTTATTTTTTTCCATATATCTATTAACTCATTTTTCTAGGGTTTCATTCACCTCTCTTATCTCTTTCTTGTTTATTTTTTGGTTTGATTTATCTAGATTTGATAGGGGAAGGTTGAGGTCCCCCACTAGTATGGTTTTGCTATCTATTTCCTCCTTTAGCTCCACTAGCTTCTCTTTTAGAAATTTGGAAGCTATACCATTTGGTGCATACATATTGAGTACTGATATTTCTTCATTCTTTATACTGACTTTTATTAGGATATAGTTACCTTCCCTATCTCTTTTAACCTCATCATGATAGCCACCACTGCCTTCTTTTTCTCATTTGAAGCCCCAAAGATTTTGCTCCATCCTCTCATTTTCATTCTATGCTTGTTTGTCTGTCTCATGTGTGTTTCTTGTAGACAACATATGGTTGGGTTTTAGTTTCTAATCCACTGTGCTATTTGCTTCCGTTTTATGGGTGAATTCATACCATTTACATTCAGAGTTATAATTATCAACTGTGTATTCCCAGACATTTTGTTTCTCTCTCCTAGTCCTGTCCTTTCTTCTTTCACTGTTTCCTTCTATACCAATGTTTTGATTTTAATCAATTTCTATAATCCCCTCCCTTGTTGTACTTCCCTTTCTCCCCCTCCCTTCTTATTCCCCTCTTATTGTTCTTTAAAGCCATGTGGTGCTCCTCCCCAAGCCCTCTCCCTCCCTAGTATTGCTTCCCTCCCCACCAGTCTGTTTGTTACCCTTCTACTTCTCTATAGCGCGTTAATCAATTTTCTGCCCCTATGGATCTGATTGTTCTTCTCTAAGTTTATTTCAATGCACTTAAGTATTGAATATTTCCTCTCTCTAACCTCTTTACCCTTACAGTGTATTGTTATTTTCCCCTGTTGATCCCATGCACTTCTTTATGGAATATAAATGTATTCCTTTTTGTTATAAATAAATGCATTATTCATATTTAGCTTCTATTCTTTAAGAGCCTTTGGATACTGTATGAGTCCTTCCATTTTGCCTAACTGAAGGCTCTCTCATACTAAAAAACAATGAATTGAATCATGATCAAGTTTTGCTGATGCTTAATTGCCTCTTGAATCCCATGGGCTGTTTTAATAATACTCAACACTGGTTGTTAAAGGGAATGGTGACCATTGGATCCTACGGGATGATGCAAGATATTGTAGCATCTATTATCCTAACCAGTGTTTGGACAAAACTTTCTGATATTAGGTGCCAAAACTGTACCTTCAAGATGACTGTTAGCCCTTAGCATTGTCCAACAGAGTGGAGGAATTTCTCCCTTTGGACTGTTGGGCAAAGGGTTTGGGGCATGCAAAAAATGTCTTCAAGAGCTGGGAAGAGGGGGAATGGAGCAACCCCCCTGGCCTGCTGGGGCATGCATACCCTGGCAATGCCCCATTATGTGGAGGTAGAGATGGACTTCTAGGGGTCTTAGGCTATCTTACAATATGAGTAATTTGATGTTGAATCTGAAACAGTAGTTTTATTTTTGTTATTTTAAAATTTTATTTATTTAGAATATTTTTCCATGATTGCATGATTCATGATTTTTCCTACCCCTCTTCCTGTGAAGACAAGAAATTCCACTGGGTTATACATGCATCATTATTTAAAGCCTATTTCCATGTTATTCATATTTGCAATAGAGTGATCTTTTAACATCAACAACCCAATCATATCCCCATCGAACTACAAGCTCAATCACATGTTTGTTTCTGTGTTTCTGTTTCCGCAGTTTTTTTTTTCCCTCTGGTTGTGGACAGCATTCTTTCTTATAAGTTCTTCTGGATTGTCCAGGATCATTGCATTGCTGCTATTAGAAAAGTCTATTACATTCAATTGTGCCCCAATCTATTAGTCTCTGTGTACGATTTTCTCCTGGTTCTGCTCTTTTCACTCTGCATCAATTCCTGGAGGTCATTCCAATTCACATGGAATTCCTCTAGTTCATTATTCCTTTCAGCACAATAGTAATCCATTATTTTCAGATACAATAATTTGTTCCATCATTCCCCATCAAGGGACACACCTTCATTTTCCAATTTTTTGCTGCCAAAAAAGCATGTCTATAAATATATTTGTACAAGTCTTTTCCCTTATTATCTCTTTGGAGTAGAAACCCAGCAGAGGTATGGCTAGATCAAATGGTAGGCCTTATTTTAAAGTTCTTTGGGCATAATTCCAAATTGCCCTTCAGAATGGTTGGACCAATTCACAACTCCATCAGCAGTATATTAGTGTCCCAATTTTGCCACATCCCCTCCAACATTTATCACTTTCCTGTTCTGCTATATTGACCAGCCTACTAGATGTGAGATGGTAACTCAGTGTTGTTTTCATTTGCATTTCTCTAATCAGGAGGGTTTTAGAACACTTTTTCATGTACTTATTAATAGTTATGTGTGGGTCTGGTGGGTCATTATGAATTATCATGTAGATAAAGGCTTACCAGAGGTGTAAAGACATAAGCTTGGATTTACAACTAGTTCAAGAATAGAAAGAAGAAACAGGATTGAGAATGTAATGGTTAAGATGGTTATATTAATTGAAGAAAGAGCTAAGGTTGTGGAACCAATAAGATGAATAAGTAGATGTCCTGTAGTGATATTGGCTGTTAGTCATACTGCTAAAGCTAGAGGTTGAATAAATAGGCTAATTGTCTCGATAATAATAGATATAGGGAATAAGGGAGTTGGAGTGCCTTGTGAAAACTGCCTATTCATGTCACTTGACCATTTATTGATTGAGGAAATGGCTTGATTTTTCCCCTGAATTTGACTTAGTTCCTTATATATTTGGAAAATTAAACCTTTGTCAGAGAGATTTGTTATAATTTTCCCCCAGTTTGTTGCTTTCCTTCTAATTTTGGTTGCATTGGTTTTGCTATACAAAACCTTTTTAATTTGATATAATCAAAGTCATTAATTTTACATTTTGTAATGTTCTTTATCTATTGCTTGGTCTTAAATTCTTTCCTTTCCCACAGATCTCACAAGTATATTATTCTATGTAGACCTAATTTATTTATGATTTCACTCTTTATATTTAAGTCATTTACTCATTTGAATTTGTCATGTTAATCTAAACCTAATTTTCCCCATAGTGTTTTTCAATTTTGCCAGCACTTTTTGTCAAATTGTGAGTTCTTATCCCAAAAGCTAGGCTCTTTGGGTTTATTAAAAACTAGTTTGCTGGGGTCATTTAACACTCATCTATTCCAATGATCTGACCTTCTGTGTCTTAGCCAGTACTGATTCTGATAATCACTGTTCTGATAATTACTGCTTTATAGTACAGTTTAAGATCTGGTACTACTAGGCCCCCATCCTTCACATTTTTTTTATATTTCCCTTGATATTCTTGATCTTTTGTTTTTCCAGATGAACTTTGGTATAATTTTTTCTAATTCTATAAAAAAGTTTGTTTTTTATTTTTTTGTAATTTGATGGGTATGACACTGAATAAGTAGATTAATTTGATTGGGATTGTCATTTTTATTATATGAGCTTATCCTACTGATGAGCAATTGATTTTTTCCAATTATTTAGATCTAATTTTAATTAGGTGAAAAGTGTTTTGTAGTTGTGTTCATATAATTCGTGTATTTGTCTTGGCAGATATATTCCTCAATATTTTATATTGTCTAGAGTTATTTTAAATGGAGTTTCTCTCCTTCTACTGAGTTTTGAAGGAAATATATAGAAATATTGATGATTTATGTGGGTTTATCTTGTACCCTGCAACTCTGCTAAAGTTGTTAATTATTTCCAGTAGCCTGTTAGTTGATTTTCTAGGATTCTTTAAGTATACCATCAAATCATCTACAAAGGGTGATAGTTTAGTTTCCTCATTGCCTACTTTTTTAATCCCTTCCATTTCTTTTTCTTCTCTAATTGCTACAATTAGTGTTGATGTATTGAAAAGTTATTAGCTTCTATTTGTCCAATTCTAATTTTTTAAGACTGAATTTCTTCCATTAACTTTTGATCTTCCTTTTGGTCCATTCTTCTTTTCATGGTACCCTTTTCTTCACTAGATTTTTTTTACCTCTTTTTCAAGTTGACCAATTTTGCTTTTTAATCTATTATTTCCTTTTTGTATTACTTTTATCTCTTTTCCCTTTTTTTCTTCCATTGCTTGAAACCAATTTCCATTTTTCTTTGAAGTTTTGCATACAGTTGCTTGGATCTCGTAGTTCCTTATTGACTCTGTACCTAGCTCTTTGTTGCCACTGAAATTTTTAAGAGTTTTTTTTTGTTTTTGTTTTTTTCATGTTTTCTTATTTTCTTAGCCCTTTTTTGCCTGTGTACTGGGAATTCTTAAAGCTGATGGCTCTGTTTCCTCTGCTACTGGCTTTTAGGGATCTGCATTATGACTTGTTTTGCTCTGGGGCTTTACCACAGTGCAGCCTTGACAGGGTCAAGTGCTATGGACTTCCAGGCCTCATTTTGGGGTGGTGGTAGGGCCCGGGACATCAAGGGGGTGGGTCTGGGGTGCTCTATTATTGCTGTATCAAGGGTCCCAGTATCCTGAAGTTGACCTCATCTAAGTTATGGAAACTGGTGCAGTAGGTGGGTTAAGATTGGTTTGGAAGCATTATCAGAGCTGTTTCAGCTTTTGCTGCTGTCTTGGCAATTCTATGATCTTTATATTTTCTGTGAGCAAAGGCTGGCAAAAGTCCTGTTCTTTCTACTTGGTGTTTAAAAGAGCAAATGAGATTTTTTTCTCTTTTCCACCTTAGGAACTGGGTTGTCCATGTGTCCTTTTGCCACATTAGGCCTAAACAGGCCCAGGAGAACTAATTTATTACCACTCTCCTTTCAGGAATAATTGTATATATTATACTGTGGAATCACTATTAATGATTGTATACAAATTTTACATGGATTTGGGAAACATTTCTAGGTTTGTATCAATTTATAAATCTATAAAATTAACTCTACCCAGGCTTTAATTAGTTGGTCATCCTAATCACATTCAAACATCCTGTTGATCTCAGATGAAAATGAGAATGAATAAGTATTAAATCTGAAAAAAAAGAATGAATAAGTACAAATTTATCATCATTTTTATTAGGAGGTTAAAATGCAGGACTAAGTTACATAATTAAAACGTATGTCTTACTTGATAAGTCATCTTTGAATAGGAAAGATTGCTATGGAAGTAATATGGTCATAGCCATACTCAGAAAATTCTTCTTTTCATTTTTTACTGGTTAGAATGAGTAAGCTAGATTGAGTCAGGGGAAAAAAGCCCTCTAAACTTCATGAAAGATTATTTTTCTTGAGCTATCACATATTGCTAATTAACTACAAATGCAATGTGGAGTCCAGTGAATGCTGACACAATAGACAATCTATCCACAATGGAAATGATAGTGACTTGTTGGCTAAATCCATTTCTCTTTAGTGCAGAGGACAGAGTAGTGATTAATGCTATTGAATATGAATGTCTTCATTTGGCTATGTATATCTATTTGCCTTACTAGAAAAAAGAGACATACCATCTGCAAAATCTCAATGATTCCTTCCCATCCTCCACCCCAGTGATTAGCTTAGCATTTAAAATAAAATACTCACTATCTGTAAAGTCTTTAGGGATGTGGCTGGATCTGGACAATTTTCCATTTCTCTATATTTCATTAAAGTTTTAAAATTATACAAAACGTCTGGAGCCAAGACAGAGGTAAGGAAGAATAGTGAAAAGACAGATTCAGCTGACAAATATTTATTGAGCGCCCAATAGGTACAAGAGACTATAGGATATATAATGAAATATCAGATAGATATTGACTTCAAGGAGATTGTAGTCTAGCTTAGAGAGATACATACACTGGAAAAATAACTGGGGAAGGAATCATATGTAGGTAGGATAAGGAGATGATCAGTTTTTGTCATTATTGTGCTATTGTGACTCTTCATGACCATGTTTGGGGTTTTCTTTTCTTTCTTTTTTTTTTTTTTGATCTTTGAAAAAGTTATTTATTTAATTAATTTAGAATATTTTTCTATGGTTACAAGATTCATGTTCTTTCCTCCCCTTTTCCCATACTCCTTAGGGTTTTCTTGGCAAAGATACTGGAGTGATTTGCTATTTCCTTCTCCAGCTCATTTTACAGAGCAGAAAACTGAAGCAAATGGAGTGAAGTGACTTGTTCAGGTTATCTTAGCTAGTAAGTGTCTGAGGCAGAATTTGAATTCAAGACTCCTGATTGGCTGGCAATCTATACTGTTCCACCTAGCTGCAAAAAGATCAGGAGAGTCTCTGATTAATTTGATGAAGTTCCCTCAATCAGAATTGCAGGTTGTGGACCTTGCTTCAGGAATATCAGAAACACTTCATCCTATTCAAGGAGATGTATTTGCATAGTGATCT
>NC_058132.1:357397771-357409567 GCF_016433145.1 Gracilinanus agilis
CAATGTCAGTAGAGCACTTCTAAATCATATATATATATATATTTATATGTATATACATATATTTATATATCAAACACTTACTGATTTCTTTTATTGTCTTCCTGTTATTATTGGCTATCCTTTTTATCCAAACCAACTTATCTTCTTAAGGTAAAAACTAAAGTCCATTGAGAGCATTTTTTCACTTCATAAAACATTTGTATATTTTAGTTGCACTTTACAGAGGTTGTGAATATGTGTACAAATTTATATATAATTGCTAGTTTAAAAACTCTACAATTTTAAGGGTTATAATTGTTCATCTTGAAGTGATTGTTGTTGAGTCTTCCTCCTTTCCAGTTTATTCTCCATAACGGCATTCTGGAAAGCTTGACACTATTTCTGCCAGTGTAAAACAGAAGAATGTTTCAAGGAAAATTTAAACTGGTTACATTTAGCAAAATCTTACAGTCCTTAATGAAATCAGAAATTCTCATAGTTCTCTGTGATTTTTCCCAACCAAACCCAATCACATCCATTGGAGAAATTGGCAGACATCATAATCTCACCAGCACATCATCCAGTTTTTCTTTCTGCTCATTACACTAGCTATATTAAACACTGCTTGTTCCAATAGCAGCCCCTAGGGTATCTAATTAACTTCGCTCTAAGCTACAGCTGTTCCACTCTAACTGGTTTCTCCATCCTCACTTGCATTTTTTAAAACCTAATTTTTTTTCCCAAAAAATTCATGTCAGTATGCTGCCCTTTGCCCTTTGGTCATTGCTTTTTTCCTTAATAGTCTGTTTGGAAGGACCTTATCAAAAGGCTTTTTGAAAAATCTGGGCAAATTATATCCACTGGGCCACTTATCTTATATGCTGTTATCTTACTTAAAGGGGCACAAAAAACCTTTAACAGATTAGAGACACACTTCTTTCTTTGTAGAATTGTTGCTTTGACTCTATCGGGAAAACTCAGCCAATTGGCCTACTGTTCTGCCCTTAATTAAATTCTCAATTGACTTCCCCAGGACTTGAAATTAGGTTTATTGGCTTGTGATTCCTAGATCCTCCTATGGGAGTACCTTTATTTTGATGATAAGCACTGTATTAATGGCAATTTTCAGTCAGAGAGATGGTTCACTTGAGTTAAAGCATATACTACATGTTCTCTGGGACTCAGGAGCTAGGTTTCTTGATTATCGAATTCAGGGAATGTGGAACTAGAGTCTACTCTTTCTTCACCAGGATGATGCTCTCTTCTAAACTTTGAGGTAGCAGAGCCTGTCCTGCTTATCTTTGTTGTGATGAACATATAGGATGACTTGTATGAACACATTTTATAATAGCAAATGTAATATTTGAGGGAAAGAAGGAGGAACAAGGAAAGGACAAGAAGAAGCAAGAAACAAATCATCCTGCTCCAAAGAGTTGCAGTCAGAGTCAGTGTGAGAATGTTAAGAGTTAGATAGATAATACAGTGTCAGTCTTGGAATCAAGAAGACCCGAAAATTATCATTTCCTTGTGACCCTGGGTAAGTCACTTAACCTTTTGCAGTCTCAGTGTTCTCATATATTAAATGGAGATATTAATAATAATAATACCTAGCTGACAGGGATACTGTGAGAATCAAATGAGATCTAGATTCTGGTCCCAGAAGCTATTTGGTAGGTCCATCTTTGAGGTCTCTTAAACTAATTGAAATCTAACCAGGGACATATTACTCCTTACTTTATATCCTTTCACCTTGGAACAACACATATTCCATCTGCCTCTTAGTATGCCACAAGTATGATGCATAATTTTAAGTTATATTTCAGGGTGCCAGTGTACTAATGGGATTTGAATGCAGGTCCCATATGGACCATTAATTCAGATACTTTATTCATTCTCTCTTTGAAGTTAGGAAAGAAAAACATTGAGCAAGAATAATGACAATTAATATTTCTGTATGAAAGGAGAGACAAGTCTAAGTTAAAGGCTAAGGTGCTCAAACATCCTGCTCCTACCTCCTTCCATTGTTGAGATGAATCATTTCTTCAAATTCAAGGGAACTCCTGTATACCAGGACCATATGTGACTGAAGCCCACTTCCTAGAAAGCTCTAAGGCACAAGTCATCACACTTTCACAAGGAAATTTCAACAGCAATCAGTGTATCTCTTAGAGTTGGTGAGGTGACACTGAGGTATAATCTAATGCCAAGAATGATGCCAGAGGCATTCAGTATCTTGTTTCAATGAAAAAGAAATGTATCTTCTCATAATAGCTTCTTTTTTAAATTTTATTTAATTAAGACAAATTTTCCATGGTTACATGATTCATGTTCTTTTCCTCCCCTTCTCTCATTCTCCTCCCATAACCAATATGCAATTCCACTGGGTTTTACATGTGCCATTGATCAAGACCCATTTCCAAATTATTGATATTTGCACTAGGGTGATCATTTAGAGTCTACATTCCCAATCATGTCCCCATCAACCTATGTGATCAAGAGTTTGTTTTTCTTCTGCATTTCTGCTCCCACAGTTCTTTCTCTGGATGTGGATAGCCTTCTTTCTCACAAGTCCCTCAGAATTGTCCTGGATCATTGCATTGCTGCTAGTAGAGAAGTCTATTATGTTAGATTGTGCCACTGTGTATCCGTCTCTTTGTATAAGTTTCTCCTGGTTCCACTCGTTTCACTCTGCATCACTTTCTGGAAGTCATTCCAGATCACATTGAATTCCTCCAGTTCTTTATTCCTTTTAGAACAATAGTATTCCATCACCAACAGATACCATACATAATAGCTTCTTAATTTTGGAAAGAACTTCAGAGACTAAGAAAGCATAGTTTTATTTTTAGAAAAGGAATTTCTATTTGTAAATTTGATGTTATGTTTCCACTAATTAAGAGAGGCAACATGGCATGGTAGAAAAAATTAGGGAGATCTGAGTTAAAATCCTTTCTTTAACACTGTAGCTATATGTCAAATCCTTAATATCTTTCAGCCTTGGGTTCTTCAATAGAAAGGAGATCAGCCAATATGAGGTAGAGGGAGAAGTACAACCCGTTTCCCACCTTCATTACTCCAATTAAGACCTAAGAGGAGTGCAAGATAAAGTAAAAATTAAAACTTAAAACAAAACTATAGTAGATCATATTTCTAGCCCAAGAGCATAAATATAACCCACAAGTATGTGACAAAGACAGGGACTATAGGATATGTTTAAGCTGGGTCCATGGATGCATAATCCAGGCTCAGAATAGGACTTAAACACCATTCCTCAGACCTAGAAAAGGGTTCATAGGTCAAAGTGAAGAGAAAAGAGAGATCTCAGCTTAGAAGAGGTCCCTCTAATCTAGAAAGAAGACAAGGGACACACAACTTAAATAAACAACAATAACAAAAAAGACATAAGTGGGCAACATTGTCATTTTGCAGCTTCAGAGATTTCTAGCTAGGGCCATGAGACAAAAAAGAAATATGAAAAGTATGAAACAAGGGAAGAATAAAAAATATAGTCTATCTATATCTGCATGATAGAAAAATAGACCAAGAAGATATAATTCAGATATGGCTGAATTATTTGAAAATATGGTCAAAAAAACCTTGATTTATTTCAAGAAATCACAAATACACCTGACTAGACATTTTATATTAAGAGGAAGAAATGAAAAGTTTAAATCCACTAATTGACTTCTGAATGAAATTCCAAAATGAAAACCCCAGAGATGTTATATCCCAAATCCATAACTTTCTCATAAAAAAAGATACTATAACAAACCTGAAAGAAAGAGTAAAAGTATCAAGGGACCACAGTCAGGATCATACAAGACAGCATCTGCCACTATGCTCAAATGAAGAGATTGGACTATGATATTCCAAAAGGCAAAATATATAAGTTTATAACAAAATAGCCTATCTAGTAAAACTGAGTATAATAAAAAACACATAAGAAAAAAAAACATGTATTTTTAATTCAATAGAAGACTTCTAAGAATTTCTGTTGAAATACTACAGCTGAGTAAAAGTTTGAAATTCAAACAAGAATCAAAAGAAATCTAAAAAAGTAAATGCAAGTGATTTGTTAGAAAGAGTTTTATAAAGATGAAGTGTTTACCATCTAATAGGGGGAGTATATTGTGTGGTGCCCTCAGCAATCTAATGTCATGAGCGTTCATAGAAGGAGTCAAATAAAACATAGTCATGGGGTGGTTTTGCTGAATTTTGATGCACTTAAAAAAATAAAAGAAAGAAATCACAAAAGGATATAATAATGAAGACAGGGGACAACTATACTGAAGAACTTATATTATCATGGAGTGTGTGTAAAAGAAGTCTATAAAACAAGATGTGGGGGAAACAGGTGTCATTTGAACTTCATTTGCAACTGAACTGTTTGAAAGAGGGAAGAAGAAAAACACAAAGAGTTTGGAGTATAAGTGTATTCATGTTAATATAGAAAAAGTAGGAGAGAAAGGGAAGAATAACAGTGAGGGGATATTCATGGGAAATTTTGTTATAATCAAATAAACCTTAACTAAGATTAGAGAGAGGATCTTGAATAGTGGTTAAAAATTCATTACTATCCTATAATGAACTTTTTACAAGGGTGTGGGGAGTAGTGAGAGAGAAAAAAGTAAAAGAGAATGGGATAGAGAAAAGGACAATCAACAATTACAATTGTGAGTGTGAATCAGTTGAATTCACCCCCAGAAAAGAATGGGACAGGCAACAAAATAATCTTGGGCAGGTTGCATTACCTTTTGGGACCTCAGGCACCTTAACTGCAAAATGAGGATATTGTTGAAATGCATCCTTTCTCAATAGAAATGTACCATACATGCATTTTCAATGCATTGATTAATGCAAAGATAAACTTTCTTAGGAGTAGTTGACTATTTTCTTTATTCTGAGTATTTTTGATGAATATTTTTTCCCTTCACAGATGCAAGTAAGATCACATTATAAACAGTCTGAGCATGACTACTGACACAATGAATAGAATTGCCATGCTTGGAGCTGAAGTTGGAAAGACCTAAGAATTAGATGAAATAATAATTTCAGAATGCTTAGCACAACACCTAGTACATAGTAAGAGCTATAAAATGTTAGTTATTGTTATTATCTGTAAGGAAGACCTGAGTTCAAATTCAGCTTCCAGGCAATTGCTTCAGTATGATTCTACCTATAGAGTTGATCAACATGTTGTTTAGAATCTAAAAATTATTTTATTTTTAATGTTGTTTTTATAGTATAAATGGATACTCATTTCACTCTGCATCAGTTCACAAAAGTCTTGTCAGGATTTTCTGAAACTGAATCATCATTTCTTATAACACGACATTTTCAGAGAAACCTGGCAAGACTGGACCTAATATTCTGCATTAAACTACTGATTAGACAAATGAGATTAATTTTCTGTTACCATCCTGATCCCCAACCCCTGAAACTTAGAACCTAATCCAAAAATTAATGAAATCCCATTAATAAAAATGTCTGAAGCCATAATGTAAATGTATGTTGAAATAGCCTTGTTAAATTTGTTTTCTTCATAGACTTTTCCATTGTCTTTTTATTTCATTTAAAATGAAAATCTATCCTCTAAATCAGTGATGGGCAAACTACAACCCATGGGCCAGATGCAGCCCTCTGAAATGTTCTATCAGTCCACTAGACATTATTCCTAATCTGATGAATACAATGAGTAGGATACAATACAATGAAACTTTGAAAGAGTTGCCTTAGAAACAGACTGACACATGAGTATTTCCTTTCCTTTGGTCCCTTCTTTAAAAAGTTTGCCCATCATTGGTCTAGATCATTGTTGTCAAACTCAAATAGAAATGGGTCATTACATTGCTAAATTGTACAAAAGGATTACAGAAGGCTTTATTTGCTTAGAAATACTGCACCCATGCCCCATTTATTTATTTTATTAAATATTTCCCAATTAAATTTTAATCTAGTTTGGGCTGCACTTGGAAATATTTTGGTTTGCTTGAGACCACTGCTTTAGATGACTTCTTTCTAAATGTGTTTACTTTAGATGTTGGATGCTTATTAACCATTTTTAAAATTGTATTCTTAGACCTCAGCATTCTACAACTCATCTGAAAAGTTGCCCTCTATAAATGTGCACTTAAAATGCTGAATAATAAATTTAATTATGCATTAATCTTGAGTTACTCAATTGAAGGAGGGGTTTATTATTCATTTCCTTGTCAGAAATTTCACTGGGAAATTATTTGTAGAAAGAAGATGGGAAAATTCATGTACATCAGATATCTCCCAGCTACAAACTATGGTAAATAGGGTATCTAATAGGCAGAAAATGAATATGCAGCCTTCAGAGAAACATATGAATTAGGAGGAAATAGATTTTTCTGTTTGTAGTACTTTGG
Organism: Gracilinanus agilis; assembly: GCF_016433145.1. Taxonomy (NCBI): domain Eukaryota; kingdom Metazoa; phylum Chordata; class Mammalia; order Didelphimorphia; family Didelphidae; genus Gracilinanus; species Gracilinanus agilis. The sequence goes on from NC_058132.1 coordinate 357,404,143, forward strand.
AACAAGGAGAAAATAAGTAAAGGTACAAAAGAAAATAATAGCTTAGAGACAGATCAGGGGTTTAAATGCAATCATTTCTCCTCTATTTTTTTTTTATAAACATCACAGAATTCTGTTGCTTCTCTTTATCTCTTCACTTAAAAAAAAAAGAACTGGGTCTATTGTTTATTTGTATAAGAATTCATTGTGAGGGTGGTCCCTCTATCAGTGCATATTAATACTGGCCTTTTAACCTTTAGTCTTAGGGAGCAACTGGAAAATATCTATTAAAGGAAATTGACCCATTCATAGAGTCAGTGTATGTTGGATTTGGGACTTGGACCCAGTTCTTCATGAGTCAGAGGTTGGCTCTGCAGCCATTATGGCTATTTGCCTCTGTTGTTTGCCTTTGTGCCACAAATTAAACAAAGCATTCAGATAAGTATCCCTTTGCCTTATCATCTAACACTATCTAATTGCTTTGACCTATTACCTTAACTATAAATTGCAGATTTATTTTATGATGATGTATAATGTATAGGAAATCACTGCTTTATATGTACATTGCCAAATTTTCCTTCGCTACAACTTACTTTGTAATGAGAGGTTTGACCACAGGCATATACACTATAAATATATATAGTATATTTATAGTATACTATAAATATAGTATACCTGGAATTTAGTGCAAATATTATCCCACTCTGTAGGGTTTAGTCTAAAATGTGTATTTCAACAATTTCTAATGCTTCAATAGAATTTCATATTAGGAGAAATTTCTACATCTTGGCTGCTTTTGTGATGAATATGAAGTATGACTGTGAAGTAATGGCACTGGTTTTCATGAGTGGATGATAAAATATATATATATCATTACTGAACACAATATGGTGAAATTTAGGTTCATAGTATTTATGAAAAACATCTTAGATCAGTCAACATATTAATTTGTGGGAGCTTAGGCAAGTGGCAAACTCCATGAGCCTCTATTTCCTCATTTTCAAGAGGAAGACTTGGGACGGAATGACCATTAAGATTATTTCCAGCTCTAGTTGAATCTCTTGGCTTCTTTAGGCAAACTGTCATATCATTTGCAAATGCTAATCATTTTCTTTCCTATTCATATATATTTTCTCTCAATTTATTTTCCTTACCTTATTAGTATAACTTGCATTTCTACAATTATAGTAAATAAAATGGTCATAGTGCACATCTTTGCTTTACTCCTGATCTTATTAGAAAGGTCTTTAGTGCTTCTGTATTACAGATGATACTTTTGGTTATTTATATGTGTATTGCATTTTTTCAAAAGCTGCTTCTGGGAGAGGCGGAGCCAAGATGATGGCTAAGTAGCAGGAAAAACTTGGAGCTTCTCAGAAATTTCTTCCAAACCGATCATTACAAGGATTAAGAGGGCTCTTCCACTGGATACAACATGAAAGTTAGGCAGTGAGAGGGGATTTCTACACTGTAAGGGGGAAAAACTGCACAAAGGACTATCCCTCCCCCTCACTGACTTTGCCAGTTAGAACCAGGGCTAGAGAAGTCTCCAAATTCTTGAGGGTTGGCTGAAAGCACCACAAACTCACCTCTGAGGTCTATGCCAATCCTGGGCAATGAGACTCAGGAATAGCAGGGATCTTGGTCCCATGCAGCAGCAGCAGTGGAGGCAGCAGCTGAGGAAGATAGCCTCAGGGCAAAACGCTCTGAAGCTTGCTACACAAAAAATACCACAGATCTGTCCTCACTCAGGCCTCTGACAGGGAAGGGAAGATAGTCCCAAGTTCTGTGACACAGAACCAAGATAGCAATGACCACCAACATGCAAGAATCCTAATCTTCCAGGAGGAAAGGAGTAAATAAACAAATACATAAACAAATAAACAAACAAATAAATGAATGAATAAATACATAAAAAAATAACAAAAAAGCCTCTTAACCCTGGAAGATTTCTATGGTGAAAAAAAGCAAAATACAGAAGCAAAAGCAGAGAGTAAGAAACAAGTGAACACATGAAAACTTTCCCCCCAAAATGGAAATTTGTCACAAGCTCTGAAGAAACTCAAAAATGCTTTGGCTGCATCCTCAAAGTTTTAGAATGTTGTCTAATTATGATAATTAAAAATATAAAAAAATAAGATTATTATTTCTATGATTTGTTCTTTTAGTTATTCATTCTTTAAAATTTATTTGAATCTGGATCTTTTAGGTTAATTTTTTATATTATAGTTATTTTTATTTTGTTTATAAAGGATCAGTTATTAAGTATTACATACATTTTTGTAAAGATGCCATGTAAAGATGAAAGATAGATAAAGAGAAAGATAAAGAGAAAGAGAAAGAGAAATATAGACACTTTTTATTATTTTCATTTAATAGTTCCCAGATGTATATTTTTGTTTAGGTTTAGTTAGATTTGTGTACATCTTAAAAAGATATATTAAATTCATCAGTAATTATGGTTTTAGATCTATTTCTTCCTATTCTTTAAAACAAATGAACAAACCTTATCTTCTGTCTTAGAATCAATACTGTGTATTGGTTCTAAGGCAGAAGAGTAGTAAGAGCTAGGCAAGGGGGGTTGTGACTTTCCCAGGATCACATAACTAGGAAGTGTTTGAGGCTAGATTTGAACCTAGGACCTCCTGTCTCTAGGCCAGCTCTTGATCCAGTGAACCACTTAGGTGCCCCCTCTCCCTATTGGTCAATTAGCTTTTCCCTTAGGAAAAGTAAGCTATTCCATTTTGTATATATAATATATGTATATACACCTATATTCATATATATGTTTCTTACTACTTCATTATTTATGGTCATTTAAAGCATTATTAATTTCCACAACATTTCTTTTTTTACTATTTTTTTGCTGCTTTGTATGAGACTTTAATTTTCATGTAAGCTTTCAAAAAAATCTTTTGAAGCATAATAGATTCTCTTTGAATATTTCATACTAACATTATATGAATCTTTACAATTTTGAGTATGTTTCTAGAAAGCAAAATACTGTTTAATTCTGCATTCTTCTATCCTTCATTATTTGATTAGTTAATCCAATTCATATCCATGACATAATTACTAGGTGTGTTTTTTCTTTCATTTTTATAATGTTTCATTTCTTTGCTCTTCCTCCAAATCCTTTTACTAAGAAAAGGGAAATAGTGAAAGGGAAAGGAAGGAAGTGGTATTAACAAGAGTTACCTATAATTTGTCTGATTTAATTTCATTGCCCTTTCCTTCATGATCCTGCCTATCCCTAAATTCATTATTTCATTACTTCTTTCTCTTAATTCCTATCCAATTCTAAATACATGATTCTATAATATATAGTCACTATTTCTAGTGTAAAAAGAACCAATTGTTTTCTATTGGCCGCACTGTAAAATATTAGTGCTGTTACATTAGTTAAAGAGTATTCTTTTGCATAATGTTGTACATCTTCCTAAACCAATAAGATTCATAAAACCATAATTTCCTTACTGTCTAAGGAAAATAAACACTTGCTCACATATTTAGGATGGAAATTACACAGTTCCAAAGTGTTTAAGTTTCTCTGCTGTCTCTGTCTCTGTCTATCTCTCTCTGTCTCTCTGTCAGTCTCTGTCTCTGTCTCTGTCTCTTGCTCTTCTCCCCCAAACGTAAGGACAGAAGATAGAACTAGGCTTGGATTTGGGAAGATTTATATTCAATTTCAGTCTCAGATACTTATTAGCCAGGTGAGCCTGAGCAGGTCACTTAATTGTTATTTGTCTCAGATTTCTCTTCCATAAAATGGGAATTATAATAGTACCAATCTCCCAGATTTGTTGTGAGGAATAAATGAAATATTAATCGTAAAGTGCTTAGCAAAATGTCTGACATGTAGCCAGAACTATATAAATACGAACTATTGTTATATACAAGAGAATGAAGACTTAGAAAAATATTGTCAACTAAAAATCACCCTGAACACTAGTATTATCAATATCCTTCTAGAAACACTACATTATTTCAAATTCTGGGTGCTCTTACTCTCTTGTTCTAAGTCGTATTCCCTGCCTTTAATTTTTCTTTATTTCTCCTCCCCACTTCTCTCTTCATCTCTCCCTTTCTTCCTTCTTTCTTTCTTTTCTCCCTTCTCTCTCTCTCCTAAAATTTCTGTCAATCTGCTTATAAACTAAATATTATGTTTCAGGCTCAGATTAGGATATCAGTTAATAACTAGACTACAGAGAAACACACCTTATTTCAATATACCAGAAGTCTAAAGTCTATCAGTAACTTATAGACATTTTCTTGGTTAAGCATCGACCTGAGTTAACTAATAACTTTCAAATTATAATTTTTGTCATATTACCTCTTTTGAGAGGTATCATGCTGTAGAAAATAGTGTGACACATATGGAGTCATGAGGGTGTGAAATAATATCCTGTTTCTGATAACTGTCTGTCCCTGTGAACATTACTTTCCATCTCTGAGCCCCAGTTTCTCATTATGTAAAGTAGGAATAACTATACTGATACTAACTAACTCATGGGATGAGGTTCAAATGCATATATATATATATATATATGTGTGTGTGTGTGTGTGTGTGTGTGTGTGTGTGTGTGTGTGTGTACATATACATATATATGTTGCTTTGTAAATTTTACAAGATAATAGAAATGTTAATTATTTTATTTTTTAGATCACAACCCAAGACATTTAGCAGTGATATAATCTGATTAGATTTGCTCTACATAAAACAGAGTGCCCTGTGATTTAATATCCATGAATAGAGTCACATATTTTCATTAATTAGTGTCTTCATTTGGCCTTGCAAAATGCTGATTTCCTGATTTAAACTGTCTTTCCATGCATTTTAAAGTAATTTATTCTGTTTCTTTTTTGCTCCTTCTTTATTTTCTTTCCCTCTGGATGTTCATTGGAGAAATAAATTTTCTTATAAGATTTATCTCATTTCCTAAAGTTATCTGTGCCATTCTTAGGGAACAAGAATTTGGCTCAGAATAGAAATGTAATTCTTTTCATGAATCTTTTTACCTAGAAGGGGTTTTAGAGCAAGGTGACTTTTGGCCTCTTTTAGGGAGCAAGGGATTTGGTAATAATTAACTTTTTTAATAACTCATAAGGAAGCAAGAAATCTGAAGGCCATAGAACCTGTTAGGCAATGTTGCCAGCTGTGCCATTCTTTCTTTTGGCAAAAAAAAGAAAAAAAGAATTAAAAAAAGAATTTAAAAGATTTCTTATTTTTGAAGAGATATTTGACTTTTTGGCCAGGCTGGTTACATTGGGTTGGTTAAAAATATAAAGAGGATTTGGGGTCCTTAAATCCAAATATACAGACTTTGTCCTGAGACTGTTTCTTAAAATCCAATTAAACAGTTGCATCACTTTTCCTGTTAAAGATGATGAGAAGGTGGGGGAGATGGGGAGTCAGGGAGATGGAGAGGGTCAGAGGGGGGGAGGA
>NC_058132.1:357414514-357452841 GCF_016433145.1 Gracilinanus agilis
AAAACTTTTTAGTTTAATATAATCAAAACCATTTAATTTACATTTTGTGATTTTCTCTAACTCTTGCTTGGTTTTAAAGTCTTTCCTTTCCCAGAGATCTGACAAGTATACTATTCTGTGTTCACTTAACTTGGCTTTTATTTTTTGTTGGATCATGATTTTGGTTTTTAAAGTCATTGATTTCCATGAACACAGGGAACTTGTGTTAATAATGCTCTAACTTCAACAATTATTTCCTAAAGTTTGTTAAGAAGTGGTTAATTTTCATTTTTTTTGTGATATTGTTCAAAATTCCTGATCTCCCATATTCAGTACATTTTTTGAAAAAAATTATGATACAGATGCTTGTTTTAAAAGCCTTTAGTTAGGGGCAGCTGGGTGGCTCAGTGTATTGAGAGCCAGGCCTAGAGACAGGAGGTCCTGGGTTCAAATCTGGTCTCAGATACTTCCTAGCTGTGTGACCTTGGGCAAGTCACTTAACCCCCCATTGCCTAACCCTTATCACTCTTCTGCCTTAAAACCAATATATAGTATTGAATATAAGATGGAAGGTAAGGGTTTAAAATTTTTAATAAGCCTTTGGCTTCTTTCTTTTCTCAAATTTGATTTCTATTTCCAACATTTTTCTTTCCTCTTCTGTGCCTAACTTTGCCTTGAGGTTTCTGAATATTAATGAATGCTGATATGAAACACATAATTTCTTTATCAGAAGGATCTTGTCAAGGTCTTTGCAGAAGTTCTCTGCCCTGCCATCTTTGGTAGTAAATATTGGTTCAGGATTTGCAATTATCTTTTTGGAGCTTTCTTTGTTTAGGCTTATCCTGAGTCCTTCAAGATGAGATGATAAAATAATACACTCAATCAGTATTCCTTACTGCTTTTGAGTGCATGTAGAAACCAATTGCTTCCAACTTTGCTAGTTTCTTTGCCTCCAGAAGGAAAACCTACAAACTACCTTTTTGTTATACTGAGTTTTTCTTTCATTTTCTGGTTTCCTCAGTTTTGCCTTTCATGAGAAAGTCGATATTCACGTGGTTCAATTATTTCTGTTAATTCCTCTCTTGAACAATAACTAAATTATTCAATCAAGAAGCATTTATTAAGGGTCAATTATATGTTAGCTACTGTGCAAAGAACTAGAAATACAAACTTGAAAATTATTCCCTCAAGAAGCTTAAATTCTTTTTCCCAGCTAAATTGGAAATCTTATTTGTCTTTAGTTGAATTATTATGCTTTGTTTTATTGTATTTAATTATTATACATCATCATAATACTTACATATCATCAATATTTGAGTTGTAATTAAAGTCCTTAATTCATTTTTCATCCACATTAGTTTTTTATGACAACTTAATGAGTATTTTATACTTAAAATAATTTACATTCTTTCTTCCTTATTTTTTTAACCAAAGGTTGAAATGCTCATTTTAAATGCTGTCAAATCTATTCTAATTTTGATCTTGTTCTTATTTGTGTAGGTTATTTCAGAGTACTGGATATTAATCAGTCAATACGTATTTATTAAGTATCTACCCTATGTTGGGCATTATGTAATACAAAGATAAAAATGAAAAAAAATATATTTTTTCCAGGAGATTTCTTTAGGGGAAAATATGTATTTTGAATATGTAAATATATTAAAATTAGGGGAAATGTGTATTTTGAGTATGTAAATATGTTAAAATAGATACAAAATAGATGCAAGGTAATTCGGAGGAGTGGATAGACGTGAGTAACTGGTAATATCAGAAGGGCCTCTTCTAAGAAGTAGCACTTGTAAGATTCTAATGAGTATGAATTAGAGGAAATAGTACTTTTAAGGCATGGGGACCAGCCTGAGCAAAAGTAGAGAAATGGAAGATAAAATTTAATGAATGAGGAATCAAAAAGTATGCTGTTTTGGATGAGACTGTGTTAGCATGTGAAATAGAATACCGTGAGATAGGCTGGAAGAGTAGTTTGACACTAGATTTTATATGACAGAGTGATATTAAGAAGTTCCTTTGTAGTGGAATAAATACTGGTTTTGGAGCCTGAGTACATAAGTTTGCATCTCAGGTCACTGTTACTTGGGAATCAATGTTTTTTTTGTAGTTCTTTTTTTTAATTTTTTAAACATTTATTAATATTCATTTTTAACTTGGTTACATGATTCATGCTCCTACTTTCCCCTTTGTTGTTTTTTTTAAATATTTCTAGGACTCAATTTTCTCATACAGAATTAGAGAGTTGAATTAGAAAATCTTTTAAGATCCCTAAATTTATATCATCTCTAAAATCTTGTTATTTTTAAAAGATACCACCATCAACATTTTTTTGTCACAACCTAGAATATTATGGAAATAGGTGGAGAACTAAAAAGCTTGGGAGTCATGTTCAATCTAACTCTTAGTAGACCTGATCCTTATAGGTCAAACCTCAAATATATTAAATATTGCCAAGAATACCATTATATTAATCACTGACATTTAAATATCAATGTAAGGTTTGCAAAGCATAGTCTATATACCATCTCCTTTGATGAATAGATCAATGTAGACTAGGACACCTATACATCTTTTACCCAATAATATAGTATGCCACCTGGAAGGAATAAGGCAGGGTGAAACAGCAGAAAGAAAAAAAAGGAAAAAGGAGAGAGAAGGAAAATGAAAGAAGTAGTAGATAAATTGAGGAAGAAGATAAAAGCAGTGTCTTTGGTTTACTTATGCCCCATATTATCTACTCTGGACACTGGAAACACAGGCCATGCTATACTTGTTTTCTGGGTAGAAAGAAGATTCCTTATCCTCAGGGCTCCATCCAACATATCAGAGTAAATTCATTTGCAAAATTAAATTACGAATGAGAAGCAAGCACCCTCCAAAAGGGCCTGAAGGTCAGAACAATCTGGATTTAAATTAATTGCTTAATGGAAAAAAATCTGTGAATAATGTCGATAGTTTGCTAAAAGCAGCTGATGTTTGTAGCTCTTTAAATCAAACTAAGTTGATAGTTACTAGTAGGAATTATGTTTAATTTGGAAATCGTAACAAAAATTCCAAAGCTAAGAATTCTTTATAAAAAATTTAATCAACTCATAATTAGGGATGAAATACTTTGTCTAATGGAAAGACCTGTGAGTTAGAAGTACTCTACCCTCTCTATAACTGGGTATACTAACTCAACAACTTATCTTAAATGAACTGCTGACTCTTATTGAGGTAAAATGAGAAGGCCAAATTAAATGATCTCTGAAATATCCTTCTATACCTAACATAAGATGACTCTTTTTGTTTCTAATCTACTTATATTACATTTAGTGCATAGTTTAGCACTTTGATTGTCCTGTTTCATTTTCTAATAGTGTCTGTTTTTATCTTCTCTTCTCTTCTGAACTCCCTAGCAAATAAACTCCATGTGTACAGCATCTGTGTTACCATCACTTCTATCAACTTTCTTCAGAACAGGCTTGAGTATGTGGAACATACTTGTTAAATTTGCAAATACTGATTGATTGAAGTGACTAGCTGAGGTCCAGGAACAAGAAAAACAACAAAATTGTATCAGGTATAACAACAAAAGATGTACTTACAGAATTAGGCAGCTACAGTGGTGTAACATATAGAGAACTAAACTTCTGTTCAGGAAGATACATGTTTGATCTTACTGCAGATACTTCATAGCTATGTGCCCTTGGGAACAGAGTTACTTCAGTTATAGGATGGGGATTACAAAATCTACCTCACAGAGTTGTCATGAAACCCAAAAAGACAATAATGATATAATTAACAATAACGATAATAGCTAGCATCTGTTTAGCTCCTACTATATGCCAAGTACTATGCTAAGTACTTTACAAATATTATTTCATTTGATCCTCATAACAATATGTAGAGCATTTTGAAAATTTTAAAGTACTAGATAGTTATAAATATTATTATTATTATTATTATTATTATGTTCACATACCATAGGACAACACATGGACAATCCATTCAACCTCTATGCCTCAATTTTGTTTTTGTGACTATTAGGTTGAGGTAAAAAAATCCATAGCATAACCAGATAAAACCACATCTCAATCAACCAAAAAACTTTAGACAAAGTATGAAAAAATCTTTGGCAATCATCTGATGAAGTGAAATGATACCAGATCAGAATTTTGTTCCAGTTGGTTATGATTTCATTCACCTTCTCTGAATACTGTATAAAAACATCCAGTTAACTGGAACAATGGAGTTTTTTTTTAAAACCCTTAACTTCTGTGTATTGACTTATAGGTGGAAAAGTGGTAAGGGTAGGTAGTGGGGGTCAAGTGACTTGCCCAGGGTCACACAGCTGGGAAGTGTCTGAGGCCGGATTTGAACCTAGGACCTCCCGTCTACTAGGCCTGGCTCTCAATCCACTGAGCTACCCAGCTGCCCCCGGAATAATGGAGTTTTAAAAAATGGAGCATGTGGCTTTCCAGCACCATCTTGATGAAGAACAGTCTAGGAAAGAGGAAGAAGTCTCAACTTCAGCATTGTCCATGTTTCTTCCTATCCCCACTCCCACTCCACCCCATTTTGAACAGAAGAGGACTTCTCTTGACTCAAGGGTTCTGGAATATATTAAACCTCTCATCTTCATATCAGTGTCCTAACATTTTATGCACAGGTGTTATGATGGGATTAATCCTACCCTGCCTATTTTTATATTTAATCAACAAAAGTCTAAAAAGCACCACTTAATCTTTAAGTGGAGGAAGTCTGTAATCCACTTGTGCAAGAATGGGTGATGAATCAGAAATGACTGACTGCTCCATGGGCTGTCCTAAGCAAAGCCTTTGTACATGTAAAGTAGAGAAAGGCACAGGAAGTGACACAAAAGAAGCACTTTTTAAAAGGAGTGACAACTTCCTGTGAGTCAGTTCTTGTTTGTTCTTCGGAGTTGGAGTTGGAGACTCTGCTTGCTGGACCTGAGACCTGAGACCTTGGTGAGACTGTTCTTAAATCTCTCCCTTTGTACCACCACATGGTGAGTGAAAAAGGACTGACTCCTTCTTGGGTTGTTCTGAAGGCACTCTCCTTTTAAGAAAGGCTTTGTGACTGAAGCCTTACTTTATTCAGCCCTCAGCCCTTGGCTCAAGGCTGAGGCTTCTCTGTTCGAGGGCTTATAATCCTTGCCTGGGTTGAGCCAGGGGCCAGAGGATATTACTTAGTATGTTAGATTAGTTATCTTACTCTATTCTCTCTCTGATTTTTCTACTTTCACTCTCTCCTATATTTTATAAATAAATTGCTAAAAAATCATTTTGGAATTGATATTTATTCATTTCCTGGTGCCCAACCCCTTTTAATATTCAGTCCAACCAATCATAATTTTCCCCTTTACACAGATCAACGTATCTCATCTTCATCAGTGTCTTCATGTTGTCTTCTTGGTGTCAGTATCTGCACAAAGAATCAAGGCAAGATGGACACAGATTCACCATATATAGGAAAATCTGAATACACTATTAATGAGAAGTAAAGGACTTACAACAATGAAGAGTTAGGAATTGCCCCTTGCTTCTTGTAAACTTAAACCTGCTTTCTTCTTGAATCCATCTATATTTATTTGTGGGAGAAGGTTTCACAGACTTGTAGGGGGGAAAAATTTTGTACTGCTTTTAATGTAAAATTTTAGAAAATAACTCTTTCTAAAAACTACTTAAGACTAGCTAACTAAATGATTCTCAACTAATAATCTTGTGGTGAGGAAGTGTGCAAGGAGAATTTGATAATGTTAATAGAAGTAGATAGTTATACCTAACCTCTCAGGGGAAGCCTAGAACCCTGGGAGTGAGTTGTAGTCTGTCAAACTTTGGGGACCCAACCCATCAGTGTTAGGATAAATACATTTCTAGATTTTTATGGTCTTCATGTAAAATGAAGGGGTTGGACTCTATCAATATAGTAAAATTTATTTTTGAGTTACCATGTAATAAATTTTATGTTAAGCAATGTGGATACACAGAAAATTAATTTTAAAAAAATATATGTCTATAAGGAGGTGACATTATAATTGAGGGTACAACATGTATAAATCATTATAGAGATCAGATTGAAGGTGCCCTTAGAAGGTATAGCACTTGCAGGAATGAAACTGTGAAAGACCTCCTAGGCAGAGGTGTTACTTGAACTGAGACTTAAAAGAAACCAAAATTTCAGAGTCAGAGGTTGGAAAGAAGAACATTCCAGGCATGGGAAACAACCAGGGTGGTAAATGGAACATTGGGTTCTTAGAACAGCAAGTAAGCCATAATAACTATATTGTGGAGTACATGTAGGGTAGCCAAAAAATAAAAAGAATGAGAAGATAAGAAGAGAATGGGTTGTGAAGATATTTAAATACCAAACGAAAGACTTTACATTTGATTCTATAACTAATAGGAACCACTGAGGGTTATGAAATGAGTATGTTTGTACATATGTGTGTTTAAGACATAGTCAGACTTGGAATTTAGAAAAATCATTTTGGAAGCTGTGTTGAGGATGGACTAGAGAAGAGAGAGGTTTGAGTCAGGAAGACCAATCAGAAAACTATTGCAGTGTCCTAAATGAGAAGTGTTGATAGTGTCTAAATCTATTCCACTTCTAATCCTTTGATCCTCTGTTCCCATGGCCATGTAGGGCTTTCCTCTAAAGTAAAGTTAAGTTCCAGAGAATATAAACTTCTTGAAGGCAGAGGCTTTTTTGTGTCTCTCTTTGTTTCCTCATTTCCTACTACTGAGCCTGGCACATAGCCTGTGTCTAAAATTCATTTAGATTGTACTTTCCCCCTAGATTTTGAGAGAATTTTTCCCTTGTAAATATATTGATTAGTGCTAACCCAGTCTCTAACACAATGGCTTTGCTTTATGCAAGGAGACATCCAATCCATGTCCACACTCATTTCTGATTTTTATTCAGTCAAAAGTATTTTCACCTTGTCAAGGCACCAGAGCCAACTAGGATGACTTAAGTCCCATCTTTACATCTATATCTACTCACCTTTTTTGTATTATAGTATCAGTATAAATGTATTTCCTCTCTTGATCAGTTATAAGTTCCTCCAGGGAAGGAACTTTATCTTATTCTCTCGTGATTCCTTTAGGGCAATCTCTTGTATGTAATTGTACTTATGATTATTAGATTAAAAAATTCATATTGAATGATTGAATGAAAATTAAGAAAAAATTAGCAGGCCACTCTGTACCATAGTATGAGATTTTGCCCATCGATAATTTAAAAAGACTTTTGTATCAGTGAAGAGAAAGTGTAGGCACCCTGACTGCTTCCTTTTGTCTCTTCCACTACTATATTTTTTAAAAAGCTAAGTCTCACTTAAAATAATTGTTATGCCAGAAAGTAGACTGAGATCACAGGTCTTCATTGTTCTCCATCAGACTAATCATTTTTCTGCTGCCTTGATACACTGCAAAGAATTCTGCCGTGACTTGTTTACAAAAATCCAAACCAAACAATAGAACACTGCTACTTTTGGACAACCTTCCTCCACCTCCAAGAAAAGTATTCACTATCATATTTACTATGCTGAAACTGTTTTGCAGTTATAAGAATTTTCATCCAGGTTTTTTGTGGGTTATAAATCTTTGAATAATTCCACAGTTTGTAAATGTCAAGTGCACAAATCTTGGCTACATCTCTCCATGATCACTGTAAACATCAGCTCATATCTCATAAGTACTCGTTTGAATTTTAAGGCTGTATGTTGCATATAATAAAAATACTTGACATTTATAGCTCACATAACTGTTACAGAGTACTCTATATATATTACCCAATATGATCTGTCTAATAATCGTAGGAGGTTGGTGATACAAATATTTGTATTATTCCATTTGACAGATGAGGAAACAAGCTGAGAAAAACTTTAAGTTGTCCAATATCACTCAGCCAGTAACTGACAGAACTAAGATTCAACATTTTGATTACACTTTCTAAAACCACTATGATAGAATCATATTGAAAAAGGAATCATTTATATTGCCTTCATCACTTCATTTGCAAACAAAATTCTCTGAATAGAAGCTGAAAATTGGTCCAGGAAGAATTGGGTTTAGTCCCTGTCTCTAATACAAATTGACTATGTGACCCTAGAAAAGTTATTTATGCTCTTAATATTCCAGGCAGTTCTCTTTTACTATAAGTTTCAGAAGACAGTTTCAGCCTGTTCTAGTACACGGCATTCCTTACTGACCACTACCTACACTGATGAAATCACAAGTCTAGGCCTTATCCTCATATTATAGTGAAAGTATAGTTATTGGACTGGTTTGTAGTTAGATTAAGTCAATAAGAGATTATTGAGAGCATACAGTTTACATAACACTAGGTATTTTCTTAAATATAAGAAGAAAAAAATATATAGTCCCTGCTCCTAGTGAATATAGAATTTATTTGAGGAAACAAAGCATAAACTCATGAGACAATGCAAAAGAAATTAAAAGTGACATCTGAATCAGGGGTGAACCATTGTTGGTGCTAATAATACAAATTGATCAACTTTTACTTTCCTTCTGTATTTCAGGCAAGAAGAGTGATCTTTGGATGATGATCAAACAAAACAAAGATTAACAGGGAGTTAAAGGTATAAATGAACAAGAGGATAACAAGAGTCTGCTTAGCTATCTTAAATGACTTCAAGTCAACCAACCTAGATAACTGCTCTTCATGGTACTGAAAGAACTGGGAAAAGTGTTTAAGTCACTGTTGATCTCTGAAAATCAAGGCAAATAGGTGTAATTCTAGAAGACTGGAGGAATAGAGAATGACTAGCAAATGTCCTAGTGTTCAGAAAAGGGAAGAGGATGAGAACCTATTGTGGCAAAATTATGAGAACATTCATAAAAAGGAATGATCAGTGACCATTTTGAAAGGAAGCAATGATTACAGTCAGCTGGGCTTCATAATAATAATAACTATAAGTTATATAGCACTGTAAAGATTATAAACATCACATTTTATTCATAAAAATAGCTTTATCCATACTAATCTCATTTCCCTTGTTGATAGGGTTTTTAACCTGCTATATAATGAAATGCTGCAGGTATAGTATATCTATTTATTAGCTAAGGTTTTATAATGTTTCTCACAAAATTCTGATGGGAAAGATAAAGAGATGTAGACAAGATAATAGGAGAGTATAAGAACCAATTCAATACCCAAATTCAAAGGATGGTTATTAATGAATTAAAGTCAGCTAAAGAGGTAATCTTAGGTGAATTTCAGTTCTTTGATATTCATAATCTTTCAAATGATGCAATGCAAAGTTTAAAAAATTGAGTTATAAATTTAATATTCCATATCAATGTTTTAGGTACTCTTTAGTTCTTTAATTTCTATATCCTTTGAAATGCAATGAAAACTTTTTAAAGATTAAATGAGTTATTAATAAACTTAACATTCCATATAAATGCAAGTAATTAAACATGCTTTGTGATTACTTACAGCTAACTAATTTTTACATGTTAAATTGATATTTCTACAATCAAAGTTTTGAAGTCTTTCAGAGTTGTTTTCCTTTACATTGCTCTCGTATAGTGTAAATTTATTCTGGTTCTGTTCAATTGTACTTGTATTACTTCAAGTAGATTTTTCCATTTTATTTTCACAAATCTGTCATTTCCCTCAATAACTTTATTGTATGGAATAATAAAATTCCATTATATTTACATGCCACCAACTCTCCAATTTAATGGGCACATATTTCACACCCAATTATTTGTTATAATGAAAAGCAATGCTAGAAATACTCTTGTACATATAGGTCCTTCTGTTTCTGATATCCTTGGGGGTATATGCCTAATAATAGTATCTCTGAGACAATGGGTGAGTACAATTTATAGAGCTTTTAGGCTCTATAAATACTTCAGTTTTAACTTTAAACAGTACAACTCTTCCAGTGACTTTTGTTTTATTTGTTTGTCCTTTTTTTTTTTTTTTTTTGTGGAATTTAGGTGGATGAACATTAGATCTGGGGTCAGGAAAACCTGAGTTCAAATCTGGCCTTACACATTAGTGATATGACTGTTCAAATCACTCTATTTCATATGTAAAAATAATATTTATAAAGAATTTTGCAAATCTTAAAAGATGATAGTTTTGAAAATAAAAATTAAATTATTTTGATCCTTGTTTCTCTTTTAATTACTAATCTACAACATTTTTCCGTTGTTGATATTTTACATGTCTTCAATTTAAAACTGTCTGTTCATATCCTTTGAATACTTATGTACTCATGCTATATATATTTGCATTAATCCTTTCATGTACTGTTAATAACAACTCTAGAAAAAATTGATAGGAGTATTTTTTCCTTTCAAATAATTATTACCATTTGATTTCACATTTATCTTGCTTGTTCAGAAGATTTTCAGTTTTATGTATCATTGTTATAGGTAGTATTTCTATCAGTATATTGAATAGTAATGGTGACAATAGGTACACTTGCTTTAAACCTGATTTTATTTGAAAGGTTTCTAATGTTTTCACCCAGTATGCACAAAACTACCTCTCAATTTTGGTAAATTGCATTTTAAAGAAGTCAATTTTTTCAATTATGTCTAGTGTTTTTTTCAGTACATATTAATGGTGTGTTTTATATAAAGCTTTTATAGCATTTATTTATATATTCATATGATTTTATTGATATTATTGTATGGCAATAATACTTTAGTGTTGAATCATTTCTAAATTCCTGCTATAAATCTAACCTTGTTATTATGTACAATCTTTTAAATATGTTGCTATATTTTCTTTGATTATACTTTATTAAGATTTTGACATAAAAATAATTAGACACATTGAGTTGTGGTTTTTTCTTCTTCTGGTATAGGTATCATGACTATATTTGTTTCATAAAAAAATTGATAGGATGCCACCTCTGTCTCTTTGTCTTCATTTTTGTCTTTCTCTCATATGATTTCTGATTAATTTATCCCTAGGCATTTGTTAGAATTTATATGTAAACTTATTTAGTCCAGGAGTTTTTTTTTTTAAGAATGAAGTGGGACTATATTTTATCATTTATTAATGTCTTATTCTGAAATAGAAACAATTTTTTTGGGTTTCAGTTTCTTGTTCTGATACTCTGGGTATATTTTATTTCCGTAAATATTGATACATTTGTTTAGTGTTATCAGTTTTTTTCTAGCAAAATATGTCTTTTATTTTGTCTTCACTTGTTATTTTCCCTTATTGCTGCAGTTTGGCTTTTCTGTTTTTCAGATGAGATTGCTAATGGTTTGTTTCTTTTATGATAAATAGTATATTTATCATATAATAAAAAAAGCATATCACAGCAGAAAGAGCCAGCTTCAGACTGAGAATCAACTTGGGTTCATGCCTAACTCTGATGCTTATTTGAGTAACCCTAGGCAGTTCATATTACCAATTAGTACTTTAAACAACTCTCTACTCGCTCAAAATGTTGCTGTCCTCCACCAAGAGAAGTAGTAAGCTCACCCAGGAGTTCTCTGAGCCAATGAAATCAGAAATCTGGTCCTTATTCTTGCCTATATTATTAAGCTTTAAAAAAAAACCCGATGACTGTTTTTGTTTATTAATTCATTTGTTTTCCTTTTTATTCAGTTTTATCTCTTCTGTTTTTCTAAGAAGCTTTTTGTTTTTATTTATGACTTTTTTGTTGTTGATATTCTAGTTTTTATTTCTTTTAATTGCATGTCCAATTGTATCCAATCTCTTGCTTATAAGTTTCCTTATTGAATTTGTTTAGTGATATTAATTTTCCCCTCACCATTGCTTTGGCTATATCTCATAAGTTTTGAGATCAATTTTTGATGTAATTTTATTGTTTCAGATACATATTTTATGGTTGTATGGATGCAGACTATTTTTAGGATTGCATTAGTTAGTCTCCATTTGAGTTAGAATCTTTTCTTCAAATTTTCTTGATTATTATTTTTATTACACATTGTGACTGGTAAGAATTAATTTAATACCTCTGCTTTTCTGCCTCTGATTATGAATATTTTAATGCCAGTTTTTGGAGGGTCAATTTTTATAAAAGTGTAAAAATACAGCTCAAGATTATGTATATTATTTTTTTGTTCTTATTCAGAAATCACCTGAAGTTTATCATATCTAACTCCTCTAAAATTTTATTTAAATATTAACTTGTTTCTTGTATTTCTTTTGATTAGGTATATCTATGTCTTGACCAGGCACATTAAGACTCCTCAGCAATTATTGTCCTGTTATTTCTCCTTGAACTTCTTTTAGCTTTTCCTTTAAATATTTGGATAATCCATTTCCTGCATTCACTCTTGCTGTTGTTGTTCAGTCATTTGTCAAGCCTGATTCTTCATTACTCTGTGCACCAAAGTATACAAAATTACCCATTGGGTTTTCTTGGCAAAGGTATTGAACTGGTTTGTCTTTTCCTTCTCCAGTGGATTAAAGCAGAGGTTAAGTGACTTGCCCAAGGCCATAATTATCTAGTAAGTGTGTAAAGCCATTTTTGACCCAGGTCTTTCTGATGCTAAGCCCTGTGCTCTATCCATTGAATCACCTAGCAACCTCCACATTCAATACCATGTAGATAGTATTTCATTATCCAACAGACCTTTAAAAAATATAATTGTGCTGCTTATATAAGCAGAAGGAGATGGGGTAAGGGACAGAGGGACTTCACATCTGTGTCCTGGGAGGGTAACTCATCCTTCTCCACCATCTCCAGAGATAAGGAATTTTTCTCCAGGATCTTGTAAGTTCCCTGAGGGATGGGACTAGACTGCTTTTGTCTTTGAATGCCCTCCAACAGGACTTGAAATCAGGATTAATCCTACTTCGTACACTCTCCATCTGGGGAGTAATACCCCCATTACATAAATTTCTTGTGCCTCAGTTTTCTCATTTGTAAAACAGGCATCACATAACATCTAACTGGCAGGCTTGTTGTAAGGATAAAACAAAGCACTTTGTAAAACACAACACATTTTAGAAATGTTAGTTATTATTATTATCACCATTATCATTTTGCCATTATTATTAGCATGAATATATGGAAGGATATGGAAAAGAGTCATATAGCATGGGTAGGAAAAGATAGTTTGTGATCCCTAATGTAAGGAAGAACTCCCAAACAGATGAGAACAAAGAACCATTTGAGCATGTGAATATACTTATCTGTATAAATAGCTGACTCCACTTCTGAAATTGAATATCCATGAGATAGGAAATGAATTTTATCTAAACTTCCTCCCTTCCCCAGTGTGAAGCATAGTGCCCTGCTCCAAGTAGCCATTACTTGAATTGAACTATATGTGGAGTTTTAGGTAACCTAGTTTTAGGTAACTTTAGGTAACCGAGGCACTCACATCAGAAGAAACAGCAGAAAAAATTTGGTGCCCAGTTGAAGCTGATTCCCTCAAGAGGAAATGATATTTCTATTTCTATTCCTTCTCTTCCATTTCTTAATACTTTCCCCATCATGAGTCCTTTTCATCATATGCTTTTCTTTTCCTCCCTCCTGATATCCCAACTTGAGGTAGAAAATAGCTTCCGTTACTCAGCCTTCCTTCTTGGTAGATGGCCTCCTGCTTACTTCAGCTACCAGTTCATCTCCTGTGAAATTCTGTGTCCTTTACTGTTTCTTTGGATTTGTTATCATCTGTTTCAAATCAAAGAATGAACGAATTCTAAAGCTAGAACCTCACACTCTACTCTCTGGTTTTCTTACCCTACAGTTTCCTTTATTTTACCATTTAATCTCTTGATTCTTATTCTGACATTCACTATTCATTTGTGCTTTGGCATAGTATCCATCCAATCCCTCAGCATACATAAATACACACACATACACATACATAATCTAGACTTATTATTTACTTACTTATGTTGTTCGGTCATTTCAGTCATGTCTGACTTTTCATGACCCCATCTGGAATTTTCTTGGCAAAGATACTGTAGTGGCTTGCTATTTACTTCTCCAGCTCATTTTTTAAAACCCTTACCTTCTGTCTTAAAATCAATACTAAAATACTAGAGTAGCTAGTGATTTCCTTCTCCAGCTTCTGTCTTGGAAATGACACTAAGTATAGCTTTAAGGCAAAAGGGCAGTAAGGACTAGGCAATTGGGGTTAAGTGACTTCCCCAGTGTCATATGCCTAGGAAGTTTCTGAAGCCAGATTTGAATCCAGGACTTATCGACTTGGGTTTCTCTCCATTGAGCCACCTAGTTGCCCTTCCAGATGATTTTACAGATGGGGAAACTGGGATGACAGGGTGCAGTAATTTTCCCAGGATCACACAGTTGCTCAGTATCTGAGGCTAGATTTTAACTGAAGGACATGAATCTTCCTGTCTCCAGGTCCAGAGCTCTATCTGCCATGCCTCCTGATGAGCTAAGTTTTCAGAGAAGTTGGAAAAACCAACGAATATTGGGTGAGGGGTGCAATCATTCCATGTAAGAAGAAAGCCAGTTAAAAACATACAAAAAGAGAGATAATGGAGGATTATTTTCTGGAAAATGCAAATAGGTCAGTGTAGTGGGGTTATAAAGTTTATGGGGAGGAGTGAAGAGATAAGAACAGTAGGAAAAAGGAAGGTTATAAAAAGATATAAATGTTTTATTTTTTAAATTTAATTTTTATTCCAAATTTTATAAAACCAAATAAAGCATGTATTTCTATATGAAAAGGAAAAGAATATTGTACATGAATGAGATAACAAATCTCTTAGTTTACTTTTCTTCATGTCTACATAAGAAATCCCATCCAAAAGTGTCCCAGAGATTTAAATATTAAACATAGCAGTGCAGCTGAGTAAGTTGTGGAGAGGATGTCAGGCATAGACTCAGGAAGACTTGATTTCACATTTGGTCTCAATCACTTACAGGTGCTTGACTTAGGGCAATTTACTTACCCTCTATCCGCCTTAATTTCTTTATCTGTAAAAATGTGGCTTAATAATAATACCTAACTCATAGGGCTGTTGTGAAGATCAAGTAAGCTAATATTTGTAAAGTACTTGCCAGAATCCCTGCACAGAATAAGAATTAAATAAATGCTAGTTATTATTACTATTATTATTATCATCATGATTATTTATATTTGATATGAGATTCAACAGGGAGCCACTAGAGCTCACTGAATAGAAGGGGAATGACATCATAGGAAATCATGCTAAAATCATGTTAAAATCTTTTCCCCCCTGATTTTTAATATGAATAGATCAAAATATGAACTAAAACAGAAAGTAAACAGTATTCCCTAGTGTCCTCTAAAGTATGCCATTATTTCTGATAAACAGAGATTATAAATAACAGGGAGAGGGCATTTTTTGCCAGGAACTTTTGAGTTCTGCAATGGCCTCATTAGTACAAAACTAGTATGTTCTCCCAAAGATGTTTATGTGTAACTCCCATTAACAAGAGTTGAATCTGCCACATTTTTCTCAGAAGCAATGTGGAGAAGATCAGAATTATCATTTTTATATATACTCCCTGTCATGAATGATAGAAATAAATTATATATATATATGTGTATGTATGTATGTATGTATGTATATATGTATATAATGTGGGAAGAGGGTACAAGGAACTTTCTTAATTCCCTTTTTAAAAATTTTAATGGCTAAAAGATTCTCAATGAAAAATAAAGCCTGTTACACAGAAAATTAAACACCATTGGAATCTAGCAACTTTGACATCAAGGTTAAATATATGTCATTATTGACATTTTCCAGTAAGGATTTGTCCCAAAGTCTTGATGTTCTCAGCTATTTGTAACTAAATAATCCCATACTGGAGAATCAGCCAAAATGTTACAAATGCATTCTATGATTCTAATGACAGAATGAAGAGTTAGAATATGCTTGAAACAGCCCTCTTTAGCACTTTCAGGGGAGACTAAGTTTGAGGAAGAGAGAGGAGAAAGAGAGGAGAGAGAATTAATCAAGTGGACATTCTTTTGACTTAATAAAGGTACAAACTAGAAATAGGAAATCAGGATAAAAACTTTCAGATCTTCCTTGAATTGAAAAACCACTGTTTTGTGGTTCTTGACCTAGATCTGGATGAAAATGAATCAGTGGATGGACCAGAGATTCCAGTCTATACAGCAGGGAGATGAGGAAAATATAAGAGTAGATGTGAAGATGATTCCTATTACTAGACATTATATCCAAATCTGGCTCCAAAGTTTCTACCAAAACAATTTTTTTAAAGATGTTTTCAAAATATTTATAGCTAGCTTTATGAGATCATTGACAGAAATATCTATGATAAGTTTCTCTGAAAGGAATCTACTATCCTAGAACATTTCATTTATCCTTTTGTCCATTTCTTATGACCTTTTCATGAAACCTGCAGATTTTTGTATGATTAAGTGAATACCTGGGCAGAGATCAAAATAAATGAAATAAATTGAGGAACATCTGGATTATTCAATCTTTTTTTTTAACCCTTGTACTTCGGTGTATTGTCTCATAGGTGGAAGATTGGTAAGGGTGGGCAATGGGGGTCAAGTGACTTGCCCAGGGTCGCACAGCTGGGAAGTGTTTGAGGCCAGATTTGAACCTAGGACCTCCTGTCTCTAGGCCTGACTCTCACTCCACTGAGCTACCCAGCTGCCCTATTCAATCTTATTAAAGTTTGAAAGGCACAGTTATATTATTAATATTTATAATTTGACAATATGCATTTGAATGATAGCTGGCATTATTAAATGTGGTTATATTTGAACAGTGAATAAATATTTTGATCTTGGTTTTGAATGCCTGTGTATTTTTGTTTTAATGCTTTACTCTTTGAAATAGAAAAAAGTAAAATAAAAATCAATTTATTATTTATAAAGTTTTCCCCATGAAAAAGCAACTCTTCATTTATAGACTATGAATATATTCATGCAATATTTGAATTTGTGATTATAGTAATGTTTTAGAGGTCAACCTTGCTTTGCACATAGTCATGTAACTCAGTGAAATTCAGTTTTTAAATGGAGCTAACATGATGCAGGGTAGGGAAGGAATAAAAAATTTATTAAATTCCTATATGTGTCAGACACTGTGCTAATCACTTTTACAAATATCATCTGATTTGCATCTTACAATAACTCTGAAAGGAATATGCTATTAGTATGTCCATTATGAAGTTGAGAAAACTAAGGCAAATAAGTTAAATGACTTGTTCAGAGTCATACAGCTAATATATGTGACTGGATTTGAACTCAGACCTTTCTGACTTCAAGTCCAGTTCTCTATCCACTGGTACTTCAGTTGCCTCAGTAAACATTAAAAGAATAAACATTAGACTGGGATTTGGAAGACCTTCCTGCTCTATCTAGAACTGAGGAAATTCAGAACTAGAAGAAACCTGAAAATTATCAGATTCAACCTACTTATTTTATGGATGAGTAAACTAAAGGCCCAAGAGGTGGTCACTTGCTCAAGATTACACAAATAGTAAGTGACAAAATTTTAAATTGCAAGCTTTCTAAAAAGCAAGGAGTGGGGACAGCTAGACGGATCAGTGGATAGAGAAAAGGTTTGGAGACAGAAGGTTCTGGGCCCAAATCTGTCCTCAGATACTTCCTAGCTGGCTGTGTATCCCTGGACAAGTCACTCAACCCCAGTTGCTTAGCCCTTCTTACTCTTCTCCCTTGGAACCAATGCTTTGATTCTAAAACAGAAGGTAAGTTGATGTTTTTATAAAGCAAGAAAGCAGTGGAATATTTTATATCTTTTTGTCCCTGCTGCCTAACACAGTGTGCCCTGTTTAGAGCAGGCACTTATTTGCTTAACAGAATTAAAATGAATGCCAGACATACAATAAACTTGAAAACAGGATTTGAGATCAGTGGGCTAGATAAACTTGAGCCCACTTCCAGCTCTAAATCAGATATTTTAGAATTTCAAGGGACCTTAGTCCCATTCAGCCTCAATTTACTCATTTTTTTTCAAATAAGCAACCTGAGATCCAAGGTGGTTAAATCACATGAGTATTAGGTGGAAGGACCAGAATTTGAAAGCAAGTCCTCTAACTCCAAAGCCACTATTCTTTTAACTATAGCTCATGACCTGAAAGGCCTTTCCTGCTCTAAGCCTGTGGATCACAAAACCTATGATCTGAACCAAAACAGTACTTGGATTTTCACATATGTTGTCTAACAATGTTTGGAGAAATAGTAAGAAGTGAACAAATTTAGTGGGCTATGAGAGTAGCCAGATGAAGAGTCTGGAGAGCATAAAAGAGAGGGAGCAGCTCTGAGGAGCTGTCCAGGGACTGCCTTCCATTAAATTGATTCATCTGGCCTTCTCCAGAAACCCTCTTCTGGAAGCCCTGGCTGTCAGCCTCATTGGCTTCTTCCCAGACAATCATTTTGTTAACATTTTTGTATCTACCCTTTAAATTTGATTGCTGTCTACAGGGAAATGGATTATAATACAATTCACAATGAAAATGGAAGTAACAAGTGACCTCACACAGGAATTGCAATGCCCATTTTCATAGGCAAAGAAGCCATGCATATACCCCCCCCACCCCATTTGTACTTGTTTTGTATTTAATTTCTTTTTTAAAAATTCTTGTCTTCTGTGTTCAGAACAATACTATGTATTGATTCCAAGACAGGAGGGAGGGAAGGACTAGGAAATGGGGCTTGACACACAGCTAAGAAGTGTGTGAGTCAAGATTTGAACTCAGGAAATCCCATTTCTAGTGCTGGCTCAGTATCCACTGAGCTGCCCTTTTGTACTTATTTTCTATTTACTTATCTGTGTACATGATATTATCCCCCATCCCTGCTCAGGATCATGTAAGCTCCTTGAGGACTACATCACTTTTGTCATTGGTAGATTTGCAGCAAGATCAGTGCCTGAGTCATAGGAGGTTTTGAATAAATATTTTATTTGTATTTGTATTTGATCAATTGATCATCTCCAAATCTGATCCACCTTTTAGGAGTCAGTTCATTTACTATCTCCCAAGTGAAGCTTTCTGAATTCTCATCTGGTATTTGAGCTTATTTTTGGTCTCATTTTGTATAAATATCAAGAATTAATTACATGACTAACCTATGTATTTTCTTTTCAAGATTATAGCTCTGGACCTCCTATTTGATTGTTGAACATTCTTTCAACTGATGTAAACAACACTTCATCTAGAGGGAAGTAATTTGGTAGAATGGAAATATAGGACTAGTTTGGAGTCAGAAGACTTCATTTCAAATTTTACCTCCGGTGGTAGTTTATAGCTTGTATGCCCTTGCATCTTGGTTTTCTCATCTCTAAACTGGGAGGTATTTGGGGATGGGCTTGACTCAAGCATATCTCCTGAAAACTTATGTTCACTATCAGAATTAAGTAATACACCAATAGATAATATTTATTATTATTTTTTAAACCCTTCCCTTCCCTCTTGGAGTCAATACTATGTATTGCCTCCAAGGCAGAAGAGTGATAAGGGTAGGCAATGGGGGTCAAGTGACTTGTAATAGACAGCATTTAACAAAAAGACATTTGCTTTGCCATAGGAGAAGAATATTCAACAAGGATATGGATGAAGATAATCAGAGTTGGTTCATCTAAGGAACAATATCCTAACATTATCCTGTTCCATTGCATATTTGAACTAAAGTCCTCCTGCCTCTAGGTCTGGTTATCAATTCAGCCATCTAGCTGCCCACCTTGCTCTTCTTACAATACTTTGTAAGGAAAAACTAGTTTAACTTGTATGAGAGGTAAGTGAGAAGGATATTGTACCACTACAAGGAGCTGGACTCTATATGGCTCTTTAGATTATTTCCAACTCAAAGTCCATGGTTCCTTGACCCTATGAACTAATATGGATTATTTATGTAAGAAATATGCCAGGGACAATCAGAGGAATAAGTGTAGTGATTGTATCACTAAGGCAAAAAAAAGGCCATCAGCTGACCTGTGAATAATACCTAGATGTCATTCACTTGTATTCACCATTAAAAATACTCCAGCCTCCAATGCCTATGCGGTGTCCTCTTATCCCACTGGACATGTCACAGACTGAAAACTGCATTCAGATTTAATAACCAGAAGGAATTCCTGCCTCTGTAAAAGAAATTCTGGACATAGTCGAAGAGAAAGCAGGCATTTCAGAATACATTGTGTTTTCTTGGGACTTCAAGTTTATGTCATAATTAGGACCCAAAATGCAAACTAAAATGGCTTAAAGGCATTTTCCCACAGGAAGCTGCCTAAATGAAGCATTTATTTGAACCTCAATGACCAGCAAAGGCCTCCACTCCTAGCAACTTGTTCCGAGGGGTCTACAGCTCTCATTTGAGAGGATAACATGGCATTATCAGGCTAGGCTTCTGAGTTTCAAAGGTTTGATTCTTACTTGAAAAGAGCATTCTGAGCTTTGGTTTCCCTGACAAGGAGAACACCACAGGGATGAAAAGGAAAGAAAGCCTTAGCTGAACAGAGATAAAGGTTTCAACACTATCTTTCATTTTGTTTAAGAAATACTATAGTTTGATTTCTGTCATTTTCATTCTGTACTGACTTCAACAAGAAGGAAGAAGAGTCAGGAACAATTAGAGCAATGATCTTAACCTTTTCTGGAATGAGGTCATATAGCAATATGGGGAGCAGAAAATTTCTCATTCTGAAGTATTTGAGAGAAAGATGGGTTTTTCAGACTAATGCATTCACTAATATGATGTACCTGAGGAAAGAAAAAAAGTTATACACATATCACAAAATCAAAAGGAAATACAAGGAAAGATACAAGTTCTTAAGAGGTACCTTTAGGTACCTCTATGTGCTGGCATATATTTCAACCTATACTAAAAAAATTCAGTTACTTGGATTTGTTATTAGAGTTTGTACATAAGGAGTCATTTTAAAAACTTCAATCAGTCACATGAGGCAATGAGTCTTAAAGTCTGTCTGCTTGTGCCCATAAGAACTTCAAAAATTGGCTTCCAATTGTCCCCATTATCTAGACTTATGTCCCCAAGATATCCTAAGGAAAGGGATTTTAAAGTCCAGTACAATTCATTCCATTACGTGAACTGAGGTCTTGGCTACCTGTTCTAATTATGAAGCTGATCTTACTTTTTGGCTCCTATGTGAGACATTTTCAGTGCATGAGGATGTATGAGTAGCAATTGTATAGCCTAGTCTGAGGAATGTTGCTCTTTTTAGAGAATCAACTGTATTTTAGACACTGAAGTAGTAAAAACTTTCAGGAAACAGTAAACACCTTATTCCTTTTGCATGACCTTATTTTATTGCTCTCTCCCTTTCCCTTCTCTCTTCCTACTTCTTTCCTTTTCACTCCCTCTCTCTCTCCTTCCCTCCCTCCCTCCCTCCATTCCTTCCTTCCTTCTTTCCTTCCTCTTTGAAAGTTGCCATCCAAATTGTGAGGGGAGGGTATAGATAGAAAGAGACTATCTCTTGAGAAAGGCAGAAAAGTTAAGAACAAATAATTGTTTCAGGCCTAGATCAAGCTTGTACCTATATTAAGTCAGAAGAATGTCCACTTGATTTATTCCTTCTTCTCTCTTTCTCCTCTCTCTCCCTCAAACTCAGTCTCTGGTGAAAGTGCTAAAGAGGCCTGCTTCAGGCATATTCTAACTCTTCGTTCTGTCATTAGAATCATAGAGTGCATTTGTACATATTTCAGTTGATCCTCTAGTCAGGTGATTATTCAGCTATAAATCACTGAGAACATGAAGACTTTGAGAAAAATTCTTATTACATACTTGGAGAATGTCAATAATGACATATATTTGATTTAACCTTGATGTCAAAGTTGCTAGATTCCATTAGAGTTTCCTTTTCTATACAATAGGCTTCATTTTTCATTGAGAATCTTCTGTCCATTAAAAATGTTGTAAAAGGAATAAACAAGTCTTGATCCCTCTCCCCACACTGAATATGTAAATTTTATCTTGATCATTCATGATAAGAAGCATAAATAAAACAATACTTTTGGGTTTCTCCATATTGCTTCTGAGACAATGAGGCAGATTCAGCTCATTTTAATGGAAGTTACACATAAGCATCTGAGGGAGAACATACTCTTAAATGTCTTGTACTAATGAGGCCATTGCAGAGCTCAAGAGTTCCTGGCAAAAATGCCCTCTCCCTGTCATTTGTAATCTCTGCTTATCAGAAATAATGCTGGCATACTTTGGAGGACACTAGGGAATACCGTTTCCCTGCTAAGTTATAGTACATATTTCAATCTATTCACATTATGAATGCTTTTCAAGGCACATTACATGAGCAGGAACTGGAAAAGATATCACACTTCATCAGTATGCAGTTCTCATGCTCACAGAGAATGTGCATGATGCTTAATGAGTCTTGAAACTGAGAGATCAGTCATTCATTCTGTGTCTCGTCTTTGCTTTTTTTATTCTCCGAAAGGATTAATGTTTATAGAAATTCTAAAAACTTGTGATTCTCAGAATCCTCTTTTCTCTTTCAGCCACCCTGCTATTATCACCGAAGAAGTAAAAAGAAGCCTCTGATGTATAAGGGCCATGTTGTATTTTATTGTCTTTCATTGGTGGGCATGGTCAAACATTTTATTAGACAGTATTTTTGTATATGAAACTTTCTGTACTTAGCTAAGCTTCTAGTCATACAAAAGACATGGGGTCAAGACAATGAGTATTCAAAACAATTCCACAATGCTATAGAAACTGTGAGTTTGTTTTCCATGGATGTAATTTGGACAGCTCCCATTTCAGTGGCACACTATGATGAGGCATCAAAACAATATTTTAATGAATGTTTGGAGACCATTTAGAGTACTACTTTATCTGTTTAGATTCCCAAGTAAGAAATTCTTGTTGACCTATTAATGGAGGAACTCAATCACATCTATATTGATCTTGCTATAAATGAAACTGTAAAACAAAGGAAATTGTAGTTAAGTGGGTTTGGTGATGGTAGGTCTTAGGTCTTCTTTGGAAATACAAATAAAGAATCAATTAGAATTGGTTTGATTGTAAGAAATATCATAACAGTAAGGTAGGTTGGAGGAAGGTAGGTAATCAAAGTGCAGGCATATCCACCTTAAGCTGAGTATAAGTTTTAGAAGGATTGATAGAGATAAAACATTTATTAAGCATTTACTTTATGCTACACCAATGCTGGTGAATCTAAGGCATGTATGCCAGAATAAGCTGCTCCCTTCCCCCTCTCCACACACTCCTGAGGACATTTCTCACATCACCCACCCCCCTGCTCAGCAGCCCAGTGGGAGTGGTTCATCCCTCCCCTGTCTGGGGTAAGGATGGGGGCTCACATGCTGTGTGATGGTTTCAGTTTGGGCACTTGGTCTATAAAAGGTTTGCTATCACTGTGCTAGATGTTGTGCTAAGAACTAAGAATACAAATAAAATTTAAAATATAGCCTTTATCCTCAAGGAAATTATATTCCTATAAAAGATAAAGCATTAAGGGGAGCAGAAGGGAAAGAAGCTCACACAGGGACAAGACTCCTGAGGAATAAGGAGGAGGAGGGAAAACCTGGAGAATCTAGAATGAAAACTAGAGGGTAAAGTGAGCATGGGAATGCTGGTCATCTCCTGGTATAGTGATCCCAATTACAGGAGTCACCAAGCTAAGGACAGAGCTGCAAAATAACACCATGGAAGTCACTAAGGAAATATTTATTAATCCTTCCCCCCACCAAAAAAAGACTCTAATCCTATGCATCTTATTTCTCACTGTAATTCCAAGTCTCCTCTTTCTCCTGGTTCACTGAATTGAAGCTGTTTACTCAAGCATAATCAACTTCCCTTTCCAAAACACTCCTCCTTGGCCACCGCTTCCCTGAGTGTGATCTTTTCCCCTATTAAAATGTAAACTTGAGAGAAAAGACTGTCTTGTCTGCTTATATTTGTATCAACAGTTCTTTAGCATTGTGTTTGGCACTTAATAAAATCTTCTTCATTCACTTATGAATATTAAGAAAAGAAACACAACTGGATAAGTACAGTGAGACAATTTTGATGACACTGAAGGTTCCCCACCACCCAGATATTTTAGAGATAGAGATTACAAATAATAGAGGGGGAAATCACAGATGATTCTTACTACTGAATTAAGTGATTGATGGGACAATCAGCTCTGCAAAATCTTATAAGAAAGATCCAATGACTAATTGGCATGAAAGTCTTTAAGGTTCATTCATTTTTTAAAATTTTATCTTCCATCCATTTTAGAATCAATGTTGCATTTTGGTTCCAAGGCAAAAAGCTGGTTAAGGGCTAGGCAGTGGGTGATAAGTAAATTGCCCAGGCTCACATGGCTAGGAAATATCTGAAGTCAGATTTGAACCCAGGACTTCATGTCTCTAGGCCATGCTCTCCATCTACTGAGGTACCTAGCTGCAGTTCCTTTCATTTTTTTTTTAATTTTGAGATGTGTAATGTAAAAACTTAAAATCTTTCCATTTTTCTTTATTATCTAGCTAAAAATCCTTGATTTTTTATTCAAGGCCTTCCTCCTCTTATATTTAGATTTACCTCCCAAGATTCACCAAAGCAGAACCTCTTTTCTAGTTACACAGCAAAATGAACTAAGAATATATTTTATTAAAATATGAGAAGAGAATAGTCAGGCTTTTATAAACTATATTCCACTGAAGACCACATCTTTAGTCACACATATGACTATGGGTACAAAGAATAGGCAATAACAATGTGTTGTTGTTTGTTGTTCATTAAAAAATGATTTAAGAGAATGAGATGCCACCTTGAATGAAGGCCCTTCTCCAACAAAATGTTTCTAATAATATGTTAAAATTTTATAATTCTACATTGGCACTCAGTACAATGAAAACTTTTTTTTTTATTTTAAACCCTTAACTTCTGTGTATTGACTTATAGGTGGAAGAGTGATAAGGATAGGCAATGGGGGTCAAGTGACTTGCCCAGGGTCACACAGCTGGGAAGTGTCTGAGGCCAGATCTGAACCTAGGACCTTCCGTCTCTAGGCCTGACTCTCAATCCACTGAGCTACCCAGCTGCCTCCTACAATGAAAACTTTTTTAACCATGCTCTGATTATTTAGATAAAATGAAACATGAACAGGGAAATGAGTCCTTATGAGGCTCTTTGCCACTATCATGAAGGGTACTTGGACCCAGGGTATACTTGGGGGAGGACATCTTTATGGATCTGAGATCCTCCAGGTGTTTTTGTTTGCAAATGATATTGTGCTGATTGCATTATGGAGCCGGGACAGCTGGGTAGCTCAGTGGAGTGAGAGTCAGGCCTAGAGACAGGAGGTCCTGGGTTCAAACCCGGCCTCAGCCACTTCCCAGCTGTGTGACCCTGGGCAAGTCACTTGACCCCCATTGCCCACCCTTACCACTCTTCCACCTATGAGACAATACACCGAAAGTACAAGGATTTAAAAAAAAAAGAATATTATGGAGCCCTCTAAATCAGAATAAGAACCACTCAAAAAATTTTGATTTAATTTCTAAAGGGAGAACAAGTTGTACAGAGAATGACTACTGTCTGGAATATAGGATAGAGTTGAATAGTTTGCATTGAATACTTTGCATTTGTATGTTGAGTTGATACTGATGATTAACAGGTAGTCTGGGTGGAGAATGAGAGTCAAGTGGATTGCATTTTGGAAATTTATAGTTCTTTTGCTGTTTCTAAGTTTCTTCCAGAAACAAAGGATCATTTTTGCAACATAAATACCTTCTCAGTGGTACTTTAAAGTTATGATTTATATAATATAGTCATTTAAAAAAAACACCAAAATGTGGGTCATTGGAAGAGAAATTAAAAGACGTATGATGTCTGCAAACAGAGTGCATCATTTTATTAAGTACTTTTTGCACGCAATATGTAATATAAAATATATCTTCAAAATAATATATGTCTGTAAAATGAAGTAGGCCTTTCAGTGAGAAAAAAAGGATAACAGTTAGTTAATCTATTATGCACAGAAAATTAAGATACCTATATAGCAAGGCAACCAACATGTTGGGTGCGCTTTTTGTGAATTTATAATAGGATATGGATAGGAGTATGGATATGTTGCAATTTGAACTGTGGGAGGGAGTATCTACATCATATATCCATTGCAGTATTGAAAAGCTTCTAACAGGATATGCACATGCATCTTTCCCCACAGTGTTTCAAGGCAGTGATAAATATTTAAATTCATATTGGAGTCATATTTACACCTGGAGCCCTGGGGAAGTAATTTCACTTACTATATATTGCAAACATGCAGTGTTCAGATCTAGACAACTTGGTGCCAAGGTCTTCAAGATTCCTTCTGAATATTTTCATTTCGAGATATGCAATGTCAAAGCTTAAAATCATTCAATGTTTCTTTATTACCTAGTTAGAAATTCCTTGACTTGTTATTCAAGGTCTTCTACCCCTACTATCTAGCATTATCTCCCAAGACTCTCAAGGCAGAACTTCTTCTTTAGCTACACAGCAAAATATATTTTAGTCATAAATTCACAAGTATACACCAAAAGTGCAATATATGTGATATTCAAAAATCGTGTTATATTTGTATAAAAATGTTTAGATAAAAGATCACAACTTCTCTGAGTGCTATTTCCCACATCCATATTATGAAGATGATAATATTTATAGAAGCAATTATAGAAGGTTATAAGTTAAGTGCTTTTAAAACACTTAGGTGTAATAGAAATGTGATCCCTTGTTACCTAATTGATGAAACATATACAGCATGTATAACTGTTGTTATTTAAACTAAGCCAAATCCATCTAAACTAATTAAAATGGAATGGAAAACTTGTGTTTACTAGTACCAAGATAGTCCTGTTATTTAATAAGATTAAATTTTTATAATTATAAGTTATAAATTATAAATTTAATAAAATTAAATTAATAAAAGTTATCACACTATAGTAATTGATATTAGTTTCCAAGCCCTACATTTGTACTTCTTCAAATGGCATGAGAGTTTTTTTATTAATAGTTTATTTACAAGTGTCTCATCTGCTTTCTTCATTCTCTGAATCATAGAAGTCATTATAAAGTAGTATATGTGTGTATATATATATGTATATATGTATAGATATGTATATATGTGTATGTATAAATTATGTCTTTCATGTTTCCATTTTAAAATTCACTCTCTGGAAGTAACATTCACAATTTATTCTTCAAGTATTTAATCTGTAGCTGTGTAGGATCTCTCTTGATTCTGCTCATTTCACTCCTCATTATCCTGTAGAGTTCATTCCAAGTTTTAAAATAATTAGCCTCCTCATTGTTTCGTATTTTACATTAGTATTCCATCATAATCATATTCTATAATTTGTTTAGTTATTCCCCAGGTGATGAACATCACCTCAATTTCCAGTTCTTTGCCACCAGAAAGAAAGCTGTTAGAAATATTTTTGGACATATGATTTCTTTCTTTTTTATCCCTGATGTCCTTGGAAATAGATTCAGCAATGATATTTCCAGGTCTTAGGATATAAACAATTTTATAGGTATCTGAGTATAATTCTACTTTTTTTTTAAACCCTTGTACTTCGGTGTATTGTCTCGTAGGTGGAAGATTGGTAAGGGTGGGCAATGGGGGTCAAGTGACTTGCCCAGGGTCACACAGCTGGGAAGTGGCTGAGGCTGGGTTTGAACCTAGGACCTCCTGTCTCTAGGCCTGACTCTCACTCCACTGAGCTACCCAGCTGCCCCTATAATTCTAAATTGATCTCCAAAATGGTTGAATCAATTCACAGCTCTACCAACAGTGATCTAATTTTTCCATATCCCCTCTAACACTTGTC
Source organism: Gracilinanus agilis (assembly GCF_016433145.1). Lineage (NCBI taxonomy): Eukaryota > Metazoa > Chordata > Mammalia > Didelphimorphia > Didelphidae > Gracilinanus > Gracilinanus agilis. Next base: position 357,442,284 of record NC_058132.1, read on the forward strand.
ATTTTACCATTTGTAATTTTAGTCACTCTGATGGATGTGAGATGATATATCAAGATTGTTTTGATTTCCATTTCTCTAATCGATAATGACTCAGGGCATTTTTCATATAACTATACATGACTTTGATTTCTTGTTTTAAAATGTATCTTTTCATATCTTTTGCTCATTTTAAATTTCATTTTTGAAGTCATCAAGACATTATATTATCTTAGAGTCTGAAGTAGAAAAAAAATGAATGGGGGATCCATTCTACCTTAGAACAGTACCTTGCATATAATAAGTGTTTAAGGAATATTTGCCAAATTGAATTTACTTGAATATTGTGGTGATCTGGTATCAGTTGTTACATTTTGACCATGGATGTATTTTTACATGTAACCTATCAGCTGGTTTTGTCAACTTAGACAGTGAACCTGGGTACAGTTTTGGAGACACTCAAACACTCTGAAATTCTTCCATCACCTGAGAAGATTCTCAGAAAATCAATATCTGGCACATTTTCCTATCCCCAAAAGAGCCTTTAGCTCAGTTACAAATCAGAAGGCTAATAACAGAAAGGTTTGATTTAATCTGTCAAAAAATGAAGGATAGATTTGTACTCAGACCTATAATCAAGAAACTCTTCCTTGACTTCCTCAGGGACTTAGATATTCTTCCCAGTTGTTTTAGCTGCTTGATGTTGCTTGGGTGACAATCAACTCTCCTCTCCTCATAGGAAAATAGGAAGATGATAAGAAATCTGATCTTCTCTTTGGATTTACAAGATCCATATGATTCTCATTGTCAGCGAATGACTTTATGCCAGTGAGATTTTCCATGTTGTGCCTCTATAACTTTTTGCTTCTCGGTAGATGTGTTACCTACTGTGCTGACCTCTTTCTGCTTTTTCTCCTTGTCATATTTAGCGTTCCTTTTTCTTGTTTCCTTTTCTTTTGTTTTGGTTTTTCTTGTTTCCTTTTCTTTTGTTTTGGTCCTGTCTCCTCAGGGGACTGCATAGATAAAAGGGTTTGAAGACCTCTCTCTCCCTATCTAGCCTCTCTCTGACTTCAGAACTGTACAATGTTTTCCTTACATGTCTCTGCCATTATTTTGGCATCTCCATCTGGCATAAGATCCCAGTATATGTAGCTCTAAATAAAGGTTATATAAATATGTAGGCCTCTTTTAATGTCCCTGAAAAGCTCAGCATCTTGACTTGTCTCATCTCTAGAATCCCTTCATATTTTCAAAAGGAAATCCTCTTTCATATATATCCCAGACTTCTCCCATGAATGACTTGTGTGGGGTTTATTTGAAAGAGGCGAAAAGAAGTTTAATTGCATGCCAACTACATTTAACTACTACTTTAGCTTCTTGTCTGCTGGTGGATTGGATGATGGTGGAGCCAAAGAATGATATCTATTCAGTCATTCTCACTCTCTGCCCTCCTCCACTCTGAGAACCCTACTGACTTTACCTTTCAACGTCTACTCATGTCATACTCAACCAAATTGTCAGATGAATGAATCCAACTATTTAGTGATATGAAGATGAATCATATATAAATTTCACTTTCTCTATTTGCTTTTCTGTTATCACCATTTTATGAGGTAGGATGACCAGTGGAGAAGATTGTTATTTCTTATTCCCATGACAAGTAGGATTTCCAAGCTTCCTTCTGTTTAGATTCCATATAAGTTGTTTTTGGGGACAGGAACTGTCTCGCTCATGTCAACATGTATGCACTGTTTAGGGCACAAGATTCATGTTTTTTCTTTACATTTTGTCATATTCTCATGACTCTTTCCAAATAAATACAAATAATCATAAGAATTAAACACAGATTTAGAGTTGCATATATGAACTCATAAATATAAAGTCTACTTTTCTTCATGATTTAATTATTTTCTAGTACGAGATGTGGAGTGGAAAACTCAGTTTCTAAGATATCAACAGTGGTTCACTTGATAAATTCAACCATCATGGCTTTTGTCAGCTCCTGGTAATAACGATAGCCTATTAAATATGCTTAGGCTCAGCAGGGTGGCATAATGGATAGAGTGCTGGGGACCTGGAGTAAGGAAGACTCATCTTCCTGAGTTCAAATTTGGCCTATCTAATTCTGGGCAAGTCACTTAATTGTTTGCCTCTGTTTCCTCATCTGTAAAATGAGTTGGAGAAAGAAATGAGAAATCACTTCAGTATTTTTGCCCAGAAAATACCAAATGGGATTACAAAGAGCTGAAAAGAGCTGACAACAATTGAACATACTATACTAGAGTTTGACAAAAGCCATCATGGCTTCATATCAAGCTAACACCCTTTTATAATTTACCAGCTAAATTCTGGATTAAGGAAGAAAGAACACAAAAAGATTTGTGGGGCACTCTGTTTTTTATTTATTTAAATTTGGGGCATGCTAATTTAGCTGAGAAGTCCCGGAAAGGTATTCATGTTGCTCCCTCTATTAGTTATATTTTCTGCTCTTTTGTCTATCAGTCTAAATCACATCTATTTTGTTTATGGTTCAACTAATAGCAAAGAGATGAAGATAGCACAATTATAGGAATGTCGTCATTTTTTTTTCAAATTTTAAACCCTTACCTTCAGTCTTAGAACCTGTACTGTGTATTGTTTCCAGGGCAGAAGTGCAGTAAAGGCTAGGCAATGGGGGTTAAGTGACTTGCCCAAGTTCACAAAGCTAAGAAATGTTTGAGGCAAGATTTGAACCTGAGCCCTCCTGTCTCTAGACATGGCTTTCAATCCATTCAAGCTGTCTAGCTACCCACAAGGTTGTTTGTTTGCTTTTTTCTTAATAACCAGGCTCATATACCTATTCAGGAAGAGCTTAAGATGGCTTTCTGTCTTTGAGTTCCAGTAGAAGATATGTCTCTGCAAAGCTCTGACTAAGATGGTTTCTGATGTTATGATATGCCTATTTGAGGCAAACATCATTTCAGCAATTTAATTTTCATTTTTTATTGCTCCAGCCCATGATGACTACTTTTTTTTGGGGGGGGGATGGGTTAGAGTTGGTTTCATTCTCCCTGTACTATAGTCTTCATTTCATACTTCAGCATTCAATATCCATTATATCTCTGCTTATATTTTGATTTTCTGATCAGATTATAATTTCCTAAGAAATGAAATTGTGTATTCACTTGCATCCCTTAGCATCAAATATAGTGCTGTGCACACAGGAAATGCTAAATAAATATGTATTGATGGATCGACTGATTTATACATGTTTAGGAGGTATTGAATTTAGTGCTATTTCCACCATTTTTTAATACACTGTGACTGCAGAGAACTAGATCACTTCTAAGTTCCCTTAGAAATTTTGTGATTCTAGGAAAATGGTGTGGATATTCTTGGGTGACAGAGAAATAAGTTCTATTTTACAGTTAAAACTCATGTAGTTCATTTATAAGGAACCAAGTCAACAAGAATTTTTCATACATGTAGACACAAAGCTTATCTATATAAACACATTTATTTAGATACTCATACTTTACATATGTATTTGCATGTGGCTATCTATATGTGTGTGCAGACATACAAACACACTTGTGGCAGGATAGACAGAAAAATATATGCATTGGGGTATGAACAATAAAATTGAAATTCTAGAATCATTTTATTTGCATTGATGTTCAAACTCTGGGCTCACATCTTTAGGAGTTTCATAGAGAATTATGTTTGGAAAAGTCTACTTCCCTTCTAATTTTGGTTGTATCGGTTTTGTTTGTACAAAACTTTTTAATTTAATCAAATTATTCAATTAATTGAATAATATAATCAAAATTATTTATTTTACATCTTATAATGTTCTCTATCTCTTGCTTTTTAAAAATCTCTTCCTTCCTTTCCCACAGATCTGACAGGTATACTATTCCATGTTCACCCAATTTACTTATGATTTCCCTCCTTATATTTAAGTCATTTACCTGTTTTCTAACTTTCCCAGCTAAATGAAGTCATTTCAAGCAAGAAGGTTGGTGTATATATATAGTAGATGTAAAAACTCCCATCAAAGTCCCTAAAGTCAACTATTGAACTTTGCTATCTTTGTGAAGACATTCTTATAATGATAAATGAGATGTTCATTAACATTTGTGAGGAAGACCAAAGAAATGTGGCTCCAGATTATCTCTTCTCCAAAGAATTTAGCTTAACATTGTAAAAAATTGTTATTACATAATGATTACATTATGTTGAGGGTCAGAAAAATATTAGAGACAGGGATTGGATATTTGATTTAGCTAATGTAAGGCACTTCCATGTGAGATGGCAGCTTCTCACAATGCAGGTTAGCATCTACTCTGCAACTTAGAGGCATAAAAAGTTGCCTGAGACTCCAAAAGTTGCCTGAGGCCCCAAATCACAGTCAGCATGTATGAGAAGGGAATTTCCTGAACCTTGATGGAAGATCTCTTATCTTTAAAAGATAAAATAAAGAATGACAAAGTCAAAATTCTACAGAAATGAAATAACAACAGCACAATAAATTTGGAACAATCTTTGCTCTCAGAATCTTTCTGTTTCCTGTATTCTATATTGTCAACCACATGCAAAGAAAAAACAAGCACTTTCCTGAAAATAAAACGTGATATCATCACAGGAGATGTGACACTATGAAAGCCAGAACTCATGTTTTCTATTAGCCTTCTGATTTACTGCATAAATTGCACATGTAGGTTAACTCTGGGAATCTAAGGGAAATAATTTTAAAATGTTTACCTTGTTAGTGTCCAAGAACTTCAGAAGATTTATAAGAGAATATGTCAACGACACAATGGTTTATGTGTTCGTTGTTCAGTCATTTAGAGTTGTGTCTCACTCTTCATAGCCCTAATTGGTGCTTTCTCAGCAAAGATACTGGAGTGGTATGCCATTTCCTACTCCAGGTCAATTTACAGATGGGGAAATTAAGGCAAAAAGGATTAAATGACTTGCCCAGGATCACACTGTTAAGTGTGTGACCCCAGGTCTGTTGTCCTATCCATTTGGGCCCCATAGCTGCCCCTGGTTTATGTAGTATATTTGAATGGAAATGAATGTAAACAAATAAGAACATCTTATGGAAAATCCCTTGAGAAGAGTGAATGCACACAGATCATTGAAAGAGATCTGCTCTTGAAACAGAACCTACCTCATAATAATATATGTCAGCATCATAAATATTACTGTCCTAATAAGCAAATTCATAGTTTGCATCCTGGGAATTTGGAACATGCCTTATACAGATACAACAAAGCCCTTCATTGCAGAGTCTTCTAAGCATGCATTTTTAACAATGATAAACAGTTATGTATGAAATTATGTGTGCTTTTGGTTTCCTGTATACATTTCTACAGGAGGATGGTCTCTTTGTCCCCAGAAGGCATAACTGAAATAACAAAAATTTAGGCAGAGCTACACAAGGAATCTGACTCTCTTACCTTAACTAGATGAAGTAGAAGTTGAGGAAGCTCCAGGAAATCAGTCAATTGTTTGGAATTCAGCAGCAGACCCCACTATTCAAGGTTCTCCTAACTTAGCATGGAATAATTGAAGAACTTGATAAAGACTCCTGGAGCTGAGTAAAAGATTGCATTTAAGTCTAGAATGTATCCTCTCCTTTTATAGGATGTAGAAGAGATGAAATGATCCTTGCCAAACTATGGTATGTGCTATGCTTTCCTTTTTTCCTGGGGGTGGGGTGTGTGTGTGTGTAAGAAATAATTAGAGGAAATAATTGAAATATAAGTGAATTGAATAGATTTGAATATTATAGATCTAAGAACTCTCACCAAAGCCCCTAAAGTCAACTATTGAATTCTACCATCTATGTGAAAGCATCTCTATAATGACAACTGAGCTGTTCTCTAACATTTGTGAGGAAGATCAAAGTCATGTTACCCCAGATTAACTCTTTTCCAAAGAATTTGGCTTGATATTGCTGAAGTATTTCTATTTTATATTAATTATATTATTCTGAGGGTCATTTAAAAACAAGGGACACAAGGATTGGACATGTGATTTCATTAGCTTAAGGCACTCCCAGGTAAGAAAACTCCCTCTCCCAAGGCAGGTCAGCACCTACTCTGTAACTTAGAGGCTTGGAAAGTTGCCTGAGACTCTGAGAAGTGTAATCACTTGTCCAGAGATACACAGTTAACAAGTATGCAAAGAGAATTTCCCGGAGGAGAGTTACCTCTTCGCTATGCTGCTTGTTTTTCTTGTTTTCCTATTTTCAAAATAAAAAACAGAAAATGGCAAAATCAAAATTCTACTAAAACAACAACAATAAAAAAACAACAACCAGGAATTAGGAACATTCTTCACTCTCAGAATCTCTCAGGTACATGGTTTTGGGATTTCATTAGCACATGAGTCTTAATCTAGAAGGTTCTTCTGACTCCTGTGTCACATTTAAAGATTTAGAAAACTAAATGGGATATGAAGAGTTAAATGACAACCTACTACACAGTATGTATCAAAAGCAGATCTTGAACTCAGGTCTTCCTGATGTTCCTCTGTCCTAACTAGCTGGTTCAATGAGCAGAGGATGGGACTTGGAATAAAGAAGGCATGAATGAAATCTTGCCTAAACTATTTACTAACTGTGTGACCCCAGGTAAATCTTAGAACCTCTGTTTACTTCGGTTTCATTATCTGTAAAGTGGAGATAATAACAGCACCTAACTTACCAGGTGAGGATAAAATGAAATAATATCTGTAAACCTTATATCACCATACATATGGTTATATGTTTTTATTATTACATTTTATTATTACAGATATAGTTATTATTACATTCCCTCCACCTACTACTACTACTACTACTACTACTACTACTACTACTACTACTACTACTACTACTACTACTACTACTACTACTACTACTACATCTGCTTTCTCTTTATTACTGTTATAAAAAAATAATGAGGCAACCTGATGTAAATGAGAAAACTGACTTTGGAATTGGAGTAGGATATTTACTAATTATGAGGAGCCCACTGTATTTTTTTACAGGGTTTCTTCCTGTTCTCTTATCTTCCCTTCTAGCCTTCACATTGTTCTTTGTATTTTCACTTCATGTTGATTGTAATTGTACTCTAACCCCAAGAATGCTTTCAGTTTTAATAATGCAGTCTTTTTAAAAGTGCTACATTAAATTAAATAAACATTTCTCAATTCATAATACTCCTTCTAAACATAAGGAGGCAGCTAGGTGGCACAGTAAAATGAGCTGGAGAAGGAAATGGCAAATAACTCTATAATCTTTGCCAAGAAAATCCCAAATGGGGTCATAAAGATTTGGACACAACTGAAATAACTGAAAAGCTATATAAAACGGTTCTAGGCCAAGTGGGTGCTACAAAAATTGTCTAAGACATAATGCCTCTACTCATGTCACTTAGTCTAATTAAAGATGCATCAACTGGATATTCTAGTGTTGTCAGAGATTTCATAGAGAATATCCTTGCTCATATATAAGTTGGATTAGATGGCCTCTGGTGTTCCAAGAATGATAAACATACGATAAGTTAAATGCCGCTTTTTCTTTTGATATTTAACTTTTATAAAACAGAATTTTTCAGTGCCACATCTGTCCAAAGATGAAAGCAAATCTGTGATTGTGTGTGGATGAATCCTTTTTAATTCCCAAATATCATGACAGACATCAGCAGTCTGCTTTATAAGATGCTAGCTCAGTAAGGATTCTCTCCTTCCCCTCACCCACATCCATTGCTACTTGCTCTAAGCAATATTTCCCCAGTATTTGTTGGTGTAGTGTAACTATCAATATAATTTACATTATTGTATTATTTTAGCTTTACAACTGCTATAGTTTCTTAATAATTCATCTCACCTCAGGAGTCATTCATTGCAAACAAAAATCACAAGAAACAGGGGGAAATGGTGGAAACTGTTACTTCATCATGGAGGTTTTGGGGATCATCAAACCCTAATGCTAGAGTCACCAGGACTCCTAATGTCCCTCTTATTATAGTTTTGGAGAAACACTGTCAGCCATTTTTCCTGTTAGAACATATTACCTCTGTAAGAGGAACCAAAGATTTCCATTATTTTTCCCTTTGCAGAAGCCACTGGATAGAAGCTAACATGGAATCATGAGGTGTATGGAGGATGAGGGTAGACCACCTGCCTTCTACACTCAGCTGGGAGGTATTCCTCATGATGAGCTGTTCCCCATCCTTGTGGCAATTCATAGTGGTTGCTTCATTATCAGAAAAGCCAATCAATTTATGTGAAGAGAAAAGAGAGTGCTTGTGGTATCTAGGAGGCATTTTCCTAGATGGTGAAACTTCTAGGGTTATTGAGATTATCTTGTGCATAGGAGAAAGCTTGGGGATAGCTCTTCCCTCAAATATGAACCAGGTGATCATATTTTGCCTCTGTAGGTACACATCTATAAATCAGGCAGGTAGGAGAGAAGTAGAGATTATGGGAAACTGATGAGATATAATTCCATTTTCCATACTTGAACAACCCACTACTCAAGAGATCTCATTAAAGCTCTGAGAAACAAGTGGGCACATTTAAAAAATTTATTAGTGTGTTAATTTGGTTTTCTTATGAGATATGAGAACTAAAATCTAGTAAGACATTTTTTCCCCTCATAAAACACTCATGATACTGGTAGGGACTCAGTTGTTTATATGGATTAACAAAGGATAGAAATGCCTTAATCTTAATTCTTTAAGGTATAATGTTGGTATAAACAGAGTCAAACTAATAGAAAATGTGTGGGCCCAGGGCCCTGTGAGATCCCATTTTCCTGGACTGAGGGAAAAAGCAGCTCCAAGAGTAAACTTCTGAATTCCATATCTTCTTTCTAGAAATAACACGTGAATGAGTTGTCTTGGATAACCAGAAGTTATGTCCACACAGGAAATTCTTTGTGGTCTTATATCTAAGTCAGGCTTGTCTTTATGTGTCATTGAGAGGGCTGCCAATGAGTTTTTGAAGTTGGGCAGATTCAGTTGGACAACAGTGGGAGAGAGAGCATGATAAAGAGGATTTTCCCCCCTGGATGGAATTATACCAAGGGAGATCACTTTCTTCAGAGTCTAGCCTATGGCTCAAAGAAGGATGGTCCCTATCTCTTCTCCCCCATCTCCTTGAGTTGGATATAGTTACCCTGGGAGAAGAAATAGCCTATAACACATTCAGTATTCCTGATTCTTCAGTCCCTGGGAGAAGATAGAAAGGAGGGTGCTTCAGAGGAGGAGGCAATGTAGAAGTAGAGTGGCTCTCAGGAAAAGAATGCCATAGTAACAAGATCCTAGGGGTGGTAATGCCATAAAGAACATGAAGGATGGGTTGGAAGACCACCATTGGGAATAAACATGCCTCCACAGATATTAGTACTCTAGCACAAAGCTCTGATTGCCTTTCCCAAGTTTCAGTTCTGGTATTCATCATCATTCTAAATTTGTAATTTAAAATTTATAATAATGAGTCCTGTTCCTCCACTTAACTTCTACTCTGATGCTTTACTGTGGTGAGGAGGCCTTGGCTTACCAAATATGATACCACTGGAATGCAAACTCTAGTAAGTCCCTTTAAGTTGAAAAGGCTTCAAGGAAGCACTAGATAATAGACTGAGTCTACTTCCTGAAGAGCACCATAGCTATATCTGGATCACTACCAAAAGATAGACCACAAAACAATACTATTTTTTCCAAACATTTATTAATATTCATTTTTAATATGCTTACATGATTCATGCTCCTCCTTTCCCCTGCGCCCCCCCCACGCCCCCCACCCATGGCCGATTCACATTTCCACTAGTTTTGTCATGTGTCCTTGATCAAGAACAATTTCCAAATTGTTGGTAGTTGCATTGGTGTGGTAGTTTCGAGTCCACACCCTCAATCATGTCCACCCAGACCCATGCGTTCAAGCAGTTGCTTTTCTTATATGTTTCCTCTCCTGCAGTCCTTCCTCTGAATGTGGGTAGCGTCTTTACCATAAATCCCTCAGAGCTGTCCTGGGTCATTGCATTGCTGCTGGTACAGAGGTCCATTACATTCAATTTTACCACAGTATATCAGTCTCTGTGTACAATGTTCTTCTGGCTCTGCTCCTTTCGCTCTGCATCTGTTCCTGGAGGTCTCTCCAGTTCGCCTGGAACTCCTCCTTTTTGCACAATAGTATTCCATCACCCTCATATACCACAATTTGTTCAGCCATTCCCCAATTGAAGGACACCCTCCTTTTCCAATTTGTTGCCACCACAAAAAGCGCAGCTATAAATATTTTCGAACAAGTCTGTTTTTCTATGATCTCTTTGGGGTACAAACCCAGCAATGGTATGGCTGGATCAAAGGGCAGGCATTCTTTTATAGCCCTTTGAGCATGATTCCAAATTGCCAGCCAGAATGGCTGGATCAGTTCACAGCTCCACCAGCAATGCATTAATGTCCCAATTTTGCCACATCCCCTCCAGCATTCATTACTCTCCCCTTCTTTCATTTTAGCCAATCTGCTAGGTGTGAGGTGATACCTCAGAGTTGTTTTGATTTGCATTTCTCTAATTATTAGAGATTTGGAACACTTTCTCATG
>NC_058132.1:357452939-357453907 GCF_016433145.1 Gracilinanus agilis
CTCCACCAGCAATGCATTAATGTCCCAATTTTGCCACATCCCCTCCAACATTCATTACTCTCCCCTTCTTTCATTTTAGCCAATCTGCTAGGTGTGAGGTGATACCTCAGAGTTGTTTTGATTTGCATTTCTCTAATTATTAGAGATTTGGAACACTTTCTCATTTGCATATTGATACTTTTGATTTCTTTACCTGAAAATTGCCTATTCATGTCTCTTGCCCATTTATCAATTGGGGAATGGCTTGATTTTTATACAATTGCTTTAACTCCTTGTATATTTGAGTAATTAGACCCCTGTCAGAGTTTTTCGTTATAAAGATTTTTTCCCAATTTGTTGTTTCCCTTCTGATTTTGACTACATTGTTTTTGTTTGTGCAAAAACTTTTTAGTTTAATATAATCAAAACCATTTAATTTACATTTTGTAATTTTCTCTAAATCTTGCTTCATTTTAAAGTCTTTCCTTTCCCACAGATCTGACAAGTAAACTATTCTGTGTTCACTTAACTTGTTTATAGTTTCCCTCTTTATATTCAAGTTGTTCACCCATTCTGAATTTATCTTGGTATAGGGTGTGAGATGTTGACCTAATCTCTCCCATATTGTTTTCCAAATTTCACAGCAGTTTTTGTCAAATAGTGGATTCATGTCCCAAAAGTTGGGCTCTTTGGGTTTATCATACACTGCCTTGCTGGTGTCATTACTCCCAAGTCTATTCCATTGATCCTCTTCTCTATCTCTTAGCCAGTACCATATTGTTTTGATGACTGCTGCTTTATAGTATAGTTTAATATCAGGTACTGCTAGGCCCCCTTCCTTCACATTTTCGTTATTCCCCTTGATATTCTTGATCTTTTGTTATTCCAAATGAAATTTGTTATAGTTTTTTCTAATTCAGTAAAGAAGTTTTTTGGTAGCTTGATAGGTATGGCGCTAAATAGGTAAATTAATTTGGGTAGAATTGTCA
>NC_058132.1:357454303-357454825 GCF_016433145.1 Gracilinanus agilis
AGTATATCAGTCTCTGTGTACAATGTTCTTCTGGCTCTGCTCCTTTCGCTCTGCATCTGTTCCTGGAGGTCTCTCCAGTTCGCCTGGAACTCCTCCTTTTTGCACAATAGTATTCCATCACCCTCATATACCACAATTTGTTCAGCCATTCCCCAATTGAAGGACACCCTCCTTTTCCAATTTGTTGCCACCACAAAAAGCGCAGCTATAAATATTTTCGAACAAGTCTGTTTTTCTATGATCTCTTTGGGGTACAAACCCAGCAATGGTATGGCTGGATCAAAGGGCAGGCATTCTTTTATAGCCCTTTGAGCATGATTCCAAATTGCCAGCCAGAATGGCTGGATCAGTTCACAGCTCCACCAGCAATGCATTAATGTCCCAATTTTGCCACATCCCCTCCAGCATTCATTACTCTCCCCTTCTTTCATTTTAGCCAATCTGCTAGGTGTGAGGTGATACCTCAGAGTTGTTTTGATTTGCATTTCTCTAATTATTAGAGATTTGGAACACTTTCTCATG
>NC_058132.1:357454924-357483324 GCF_016433145.1 Gracilinanus agilis
TTGATTTGCATTTCTCTAATTATTAGAGATTTGGAACACTTTCTCATTTGCATATTGATACTTTTGATTTCTTTACCTGAAAATTGCCTATTCATGTCTCTTGCCCATTTATCAATTGGGGAATGGCTTGATTTTTATACAATTGCTTTAACTCCTTGTATATTTGAGTAATTAGACCCCTGTCAGAGTTTTTCGTTATAAAGATTTTTTCCCAATTTGTTGTTTCCCTTCTGATTTTGACTACATTGTTTTTGTTTGTGCAAAAACTTTTTAGTTTAATATAATCAAAACCATTTAATTTACATTTTGTAATTTTCTCTAAATCTTGCTTCATTTTAAAGTCTTTCCTTTCCCACAGATCTGACAAGTAAACTATTCTGTGTTCACTTAACTTGTTTATAGTTTCCCTCTTTATATTCAAGTTGTTTACCCATTCTGAATTTATCTTGGTATAGGGTGTGAGATGTTGACCTAATCTCTCCCATATTGTTTTCCAAATTTCACAGCAGTTTTTGTCAAATAGTGGATTCATGTCCCAAAAGTTGGGCTCTTTGGGTTTATCATACACTGCCTTGCTGGTGTCATTACTCCCAAGTCTATTCCATTGATCCTCTTCTCTATCTCTTAGCCAGTACCATATTGTTTTGATGACTGCTGCTTTATAGTATAGTTTAATATCAGGTACTGCTAGGCCCCCTTCCTTCACATTTTCGTTATTCCCCTTGATATTCTTGATCTTTTGTTATTCCAAATGAAATTTGTTATAGTTTTTTCTAATTCAGTAAAGAAGTTTTTTGGTAGCTTGATAGGTATGGCGCTAAATAGGTAAATTAATTTGGGTAGAATTGTCACTTTTATTATGTTAGCTCGTCCTACCCATGAGCAATCAATGGCTTTCCAATTGTTTAGATCCAGTTTTATTTGTTCGGAAAGGGTTTTGTAGTTGTTTTCATATAATTGCTGTGTTTGTTTTGGTACGTAGATTCCTAAGTATTTTATATTGTCTAGGGTGATTTTGAATGGTGTTTCTCTTTCTACTTCTTGCTGCTCTAGTGTGTTGGAAATGTATAGAAATGCTGATGATTTATGTGCATTTATTTTGTATCCTGCAACTTTGCTAAAGTTGTTGATTATTTCTACAAGCTTCTTAGTTGATTCTCTAGGATTTTTTAAGTAGACCATCATATCATCTGCAAAGAGTGATAGCTTTGTCTCCTCCTTGCCTATTTTGATACCTTCAATTTCTTTTTCTTCTCTAATTGCAACTGCTAATGTTTCTAGTACTATGTTGAATAATAGAGGTGATAATGGGCATCCTTGTTTTACTTCTGATCTTATTGGGAAGGCTTCTAATTTATCCCCATTGCATATGATGTTTGTTGATGGTTTTAGGTATATACTGTTTATTATTTTTAGGAAAGGTCCTTCTATTCCTATACTTTTCAGTGTTTTCAATAGGAATGGATGCTGTATTTTGTCAAAGGCTTTTTCAGCATCTATTGAGATAATCATGTGATTTTTGTTTCTTAGACTGTTGATATGGTCAATTATGTGGACGGTTTTTCTAATGTTGAACCAACCTTGCATTCCTGGTATAAATCCCACCTGATCATGGTGGATGATCTTCTTAATTACTTGCTGAAGTCTCTTTGCTAGTATTCTATTTAACATTTTTGCATCTATGTTCATTAGGGAAATTGGTCTGTAGTTTTCTTTCTGTTTTTGATCTCCCTGGCTTTGGAATCAGTACCATATTTGTGTCATAAAAGGAATTTGGTAGGACTCCTTCTTTGCTTATCATATCAAATAATTTGTATAGTATTGGGATTAGTTGCTCTTTGAATGTCTGATAGAATTCACTTGTGAATCCATCAGGCCCTGGCGATTTTTTCTTAGGGAGTTCTTTGATGGCTTGTTCAATTTCTTTTTCTGATATGGGATTATTTAGGTATTCTATTTCTTCTGCTGTTAGTCTAGGCAGTTTATATTTTTGTAAATATTTGTCCATATCTCCTAAATTGTTATATTTATTGCCATATAATTGGGCAAAATAGTTTTTAATGATTGCCTTAATTTCCCCTTCATTAGAGGTGAGGTCTCCCTTTTCATCTTTGATACTATCAATTTGGTTTTCTTCTTCTATTTTTGGGCTTTATAAGACAATTCGTGAATCTATCTACTAAATAATAGAAGAGTAGAAATCTATATTTCTGGAGGAATGCCAGATCTTTTAAAAAATTGAAATTCAGTATTAAAAATTATTTTTATTTCATGAAATTTTTACAAAATTCATCTAATTTTAACCGTCATTTTTAAAAATTGAGTTCCAAATTCTTTTCCCCTTACTCTTCCCTATTCCTAGAGAAGGCAAGCATTTTGATTTCATTTATACATATGAGGTCACACAAAATACATATCCATAATATTCATGTAGCCAAAGAAATCACAAACAAAATAAAACTATAAAAATAAAGTTTCAAAATGTCTCATTCTGTATTCAGAGTTCAGCAGTTCTTTCTTTATGGAGGGGTGTAGCAGCTTTCATCATGGATCCGTTGGAATTGTCTTGGATCATTGTCTTGTTCAGAGTAGCAAAGTTTTTCACAATTGATCATAATTAAGATGTTGTTGTTACTGTGAACAGTGTTCTCCAGGTTTTGCTCACTTCATTTTGAATCAGTTCATGTAATCTTACCAGATTTTTTGATACCATTTTATTTGTCATTTATTCTAGAACAATAGTATTCAATCACAATCATATACCACAATTTGAATAACCATTCAACAGACGATAGGCATCCCTTTGATTTCCAGTTCTTTGCCAATATACACACACAGCGGATATAAACATTTTGCACTAATCGGTCCTTTTCCTTTTGATCTTTTATTGCCTCCTCATCGCGTCTTGAGCTTGAAAAATGTTTCGCTCAGATCTTTTGTTAGGTCTGCTGCTCCAGAACTGAGTTTTGCTGCTCCAGAATTGAATTTGAGGAATTATTTCAAAGCTATTTGGAAGAGAATGTTAGGAAAGCTCAGCCAAATGCCTTCTTTATTCTTTCATCTTTCCTCTACTCCTGGAAGCCTCCAAAAAATATATTTAAATTTTCCTATATGGTAGGAACATTTTCTCATTTGGATACAAACTGGCACAAAAATAATTAAAGTTTGCTATGAGGTAAAGAGTTGATAGAAAGTCATGATATAAATCATCATTAAATTAATAGCTATTGTGAATGAATTTAAGGGAGAAATTAGGGTGTGATTTTAAATGTCCCAAGCAAAGGACTTATTATCCCAGAAATGAGGTTAGGCATTATTCCAGTTACTTGAGGGCAAAGGTTGTTTTATTTTTGCCTTCATATATCTTTCACATAACAAAGTTATGGTTAATAAATGCTTTTTAATTGATTGACTGAAATTTTCTTCAGTTTCAAATTCTTCAATTAAAAAAGAAACTAAGAGCTTTGGAAACTCTTTGCTTCTAGTTACCTGGAGTCCATTGAGACTATGGGTGACTCGATCATAAGGCTCTGGGTTTGCTTCACTTAGCTACAACTGCTGAATGGAATTCATTTAGGAAACTAATGAATAACATCTTAAAACCATTGAGTAGGGTGAACATTTACAAATGTCTATTTGGGTTTCTAATGAAGGTATTTAGGACCTTCCCTCAGAGATAGAATGACAGAATGGGTTCACTTAGCTCCCTGGAGAAACCTTGGTGATGAACTAAACTGTTCAGTGTCAAGACAATTGTTTCCTAATTAGAATAATGGTATTAACAGTCATGGAGAATATGACACAGGGGACACAGTTTCCTGGTGAGACGTGCTTTGCTGGCAACTATACTCATGATAGGAATAGCCAAGAGGGGAGGAAACGAGAATCTCATTTAAAATAGTACATGAGGTATTCAGGACATAACATTTACATTTGGCATTTTCTGAAGATAATAGGCTCCTGGAAGAACTGAGAAATCTTTGTCTGTTCTCCTAGAAGACACCTTGAAGGATACTACTATACTAACATTACTTCTTATCTGCTAGTGGAAGCAACATCCAAGTTCTCCTTTTTAAACCAAGTTTGCTAACACATTTCCGTTCTATGATTTGAAATAGGGAAAATTAGAATGAGAATGGTGCTCCAGTTTTCTTTTGGAAAAACTTCATTTTCAAAGATTCATGATTTGTGATTCAAAGCATTTGGAAGTCATACCTGAATATCTTCCATAAGTTCCTCCCATCCCTTCCTCTCACTTTCCCTTCCCCTCTCCTTCATCCCTTCTGTATCTGCTTATCTTCCTCTTTTATGGAACAATTCCAGGCCATTGCTCTTTATTTATCTGCAAGTGCCCAGATACTGTCAGAAAGCTAAATGTTTTTCTTTAATTCTCCAATATCTACCTTTGTAAATCCAGACAAAAGTATCTTTACTTTGAGCATCAGGACCTAAAAGTTTATAGCATCAGCAAAGTAAATTTGGAAGGAACTTTAGAGGACATTTGATCTAATTTCTTCATTATACGTATGAGGAAACTTAGATCCAGAATAGCCAAGGGATTTAATTAGGGTTGCACTGATAGTAAAAGAGGGAGGAATTGAACTCAGATCTCTTTCCAATGAACTGTGCAATAAAGTTAATCTTTTCATTCCTATGGCCAGTTTGGTAGTAGTCATTAATATGTTATAAAAAGGAAGAGGCAATTTATAGAATTCAGTGTTTTTTTTGTGTGTTTTTTTTTTATTCAGCTCTTTCAACAACTTGATAATGAGAATTTATTTAAATGGCATTTTAATGTTTATAAAAACTTTACTAATAGTAACTTGAAAGTAGATAGAATTTTATTAATCAATCAATCAACATGCATTTATTAAAATACTATGTGCTAGGCATTATGTTAGGTATCGGGGATGAAAACAAAAAAGTGAAACTGACCTTAACTACATGTGGTTTACATTTCTTTTTTCTTTGTTTTTAAACTCTTACCTTCTGCCTTAGAATTGATCAGTTCTGAATCAGAGGAGAGGTAAGAGCTTGACAAATGGGGCTAAGTGACTTGTTCAGGATCACACAGTTAAAAAGTGTACAAGTCCAATTAAAACCAAGACCTCCCCTCTCTAGGCCTGGATTTTTATTTACTGAGCACTTGTCTGCTTCCAGGTAGTTTACATTTCTATTGAGATACACAATATATTCTCAGAAAAGTAAATGCAAGATATAGGATGCACACATATACCCACACAAAGGGATTTTGAAACTATGATGTTCTAAAATAAATAAAAACAAGGTATCAAATACATAGACACAGAAAATGGGAAATCAATGATGAAATTAATTTTTTTAACAATGACTTATTGAAAGAGTCATACTTGGCCTGGATATGGGAGAAAGTATCTGTTTTATAGGTGGTAAAACTAAGACAGATAAATTAAATGATTTGGCTATAGTTATGTCTTCTTAATTAAAAAAAGATAACATTATTTCTTTTTAACATTTTTTTAATTTTTAAGTTCTGGATTCTTTTTTGCAAAATCATTAAAAATTATTTCTATATTAGTTATGCCAAAAAAGCAAGAAAAACAAATACACATGAAAATTATGCTTCAGTGTTCACTCTGAGTTAATCAATTCTTTCTCTGGAGGTTAATAACATTTTTCATCATGAGTCCTTTGGAATTGTCTTGGATAATTGCATTGATCAGAAGAGCTAAGCCTTCATGTTGTTCATCATTTCAATACTACTGTTACTGTGTACTGGTTCTGCTCACTTCAGCTCACTTCACTTTATATCAGTTCATATAAGTACTCTCAAGTTTTTCTTTAAAAAAATAAACCCAAAAAAACATTACCTTCCATCTTGGAGTCAATACTGTGTATTGGCTTCAAGGTAGAGGAGTGGTAAGGGCTATGCAATGGGGATTAAGTGACTTGCCCAGAGTCACACAGCTGGGAGGTGTCTAAGGTCGGATTTGAACCTAGGACCCTCCTGTCTCTAGGTCTGGCTCTCAATCCACTGAGCCACCCAGCTGCCCCCTTCTCAAGATTTTCTGAATCATTCTCCTCATCATTTCTTAGAGCACAATAATATTCTATCACAATCATATACCACAACTTAACTCAGCCATTTCCCAGTTGATGGACATACTCTTGATTTTCAATTTTTTGCCACCATAAAAAGTTTTATAAATATTTTTTACATATAATTCCGTTTTCCTTTTCTTTGATGTCTTTGTGACATAGACTCAGTAGCGTTATTGTTATGTCAAAGAGTATGCATAGTTGTAAAAAAAATTTGAACAGTTCCAATTCGTTCCCTAGAATGGTTGGATCAGTTCAAAACTCCACCAATAGTTCATTAATGTATTTATTTCCCCAAATCCCCTTCAGTCACATCTTCTTTTAGGGTCCATATTTTCACTATGCCCTATATCATTACATTTGACCAACTCAGAGTATATGGGAGGAGATTTAATATCATCCTGAGGAAAGGGAAAAAAATTGGAGTTCCTGAAGTTGGTCTTTGGTAGGTTATGTTCTACTCCTAAACCTAGAACACATCCTTCATGTATTATATGGAACAACAAGTGTTTTTGGTGTACTGCAACTGGAATCATCTGCCATTTGAGTGAGGAGGGGCCAGTAGTCTCTTGTTTGATCTATAAGACCAGTATAGGGATGATCAGACATTCTAAAAGTTTTATTTTGGCTAGAAAGAACCAATAGATGTTTATTCTTTAAAAATACCACTGTTCTCAAGCATCATTAGAAACATTGTAGTTGGTGTCATTTCATAAGGTTTCATCTTAGTTACTTCTTTGACCCAAATTTTCTAGTTTATCAAGAGAGAAAGAATGGTAATAGTGAAAAAAGATAAAAATTTTGAGACCAAATACCTGGGATTGACACCCAGCTTTCCTTATTGAAAGGCAGCTAGGAGGCACAGTGGACAGAGTGCTGTGCCTGGAGTCAGAAAGACTCATCTTCCAGAGTTAAAATCTGGCTTCAGACACTTACTACACCTTAGAAAAGTTTGCTTAACTTATTTGGACTTTATTTTCTTCAATTCCAAAATGATAGAATTGAAGTAAATCAGTTCTAAGGACCTTTATGGTATTAAATCCAAGAAATATCTATATTCTCATTTTCCCACTGAAGGCTATTTTACAAAACTGGATAAAGATCTGCTTCCTAACACAAGGTCTTTGCAGATGGTATGGAAAGGGCAGGGCGTTATTTTTCACCATACAATGTGTCAAGATTTAAAAGCTCTGAATTCATTTTTCCAGGCCAAAATTTGAATTATGTTGCCAAATTAAATGCTCAAACAAATTACACAAATAAATAAAGTTAAACTAATTTCAAGCTGGGTATGAGGTGCGGAAGACATGATGGGTTGCAGACCCTTCCTTGGACAAAGCCAAGTAATTTAGAGCAGCATAATTCTTTGGAGGCTTTAAGGAGATAAAAAATGTATAACAGATTAGACAAGAGAGTGAGAAGATCTGGGTATGGTTAGAGATCATTCATTTGTTGGAAAATGTCATTTCCTATTAAATGAAACCGTATAAAAGCAAAAAGTGTGCAGGAAAAGAAATTAACTCTCTTAGAGTTTTAGATGTAAACAACAAAAATCAAGAATTCTTAAAGACTGCTTATTGCATTGCTAGAGGTTAATGATTTCTAAGTTTACACAGTGTAATTTCATTTTATAGCGTGTGATCTCCTAGGCAACTTTTTGTTTTTTAAATTCTTATCTTCTGTTCTAGAATCAAAACTAAGTATCAGGGGGCAGCTGGGTAGCTCAGTGGATTGAAAGTCAGGCCTAGAGATGGGAGGTCCTAGGTTCAAATCTGACCTCAGACACTTCCCAGCTGTGTGACCCTGGGCAAGTCACTTGACCCCCATTGCCCACCCTTACCACTCTTCCACCTAGGAGCCAAAACACAGAAGTTAAGGGTTTTAAAAAAAATAAAATTAAAAAAAAAAACAAAAAAACTAAGTATTAGTTTTGAGGCAGGAGAGCAGAAGGGACTAGACAATGGAGGTTAAATGACTTGCCCAGGGTCTTGCAGATAGGAAGTGTCTGAGGCCAGATTTAAACCCAGGACCTCCCATCTCTAGGCCTGGCACTCAATCTACTGAGCTACCCAGCTATGCCCACATATGACTCTTTGTGACCCTATTCGGGGCTTTCTTGGCAAAGATACTGGAATGGTTTGCCATTTCAGCTGATAACTATTTGAGATAAGATTTGAACTCAGAAATATGAGTTTGCTTTACTCCGAGAACAGTTCAGCACTTTTGTCCACAACACTACCTACCTACCCCTGGAGTAAGAACAGCTAATATTTATTTATATTGCAAGGTTTGTTTACAAGTATTGTGGACAGAGTGTCCAGCTTGGATTAAGGACAGTTTATCTTCTTGGGTTCAAATCTGGCCTCAGACTCTAGCTCTGTGACCCTGAGCAAGTCACTTAACCCTGTTTGCCTCAGTTTCCTTATCTATGAAATTAGATAGAGAAGCAAATGGTAAATGACCCCAGTATTTTTGTCAAAGAAAACCTCAAATGGGTCACAGAAAGTTGGGCACAACTGAGAACTGACTGAACAAAAACAAGATTTTTATTTATATAACTAAGATTTGCAGAGTGCTTTACAGATATCATATCATTAGTTTTTCACACCTATCCTGTGAAATAGACATTTCAGATATTATTACTTACATTTTACAGATTAAGATACTTAGAATTATGGAAGTTAAATAACTTTCTGGTAGCTGCGAGGCTAGTGAGTATAGAGAGAATTTGAGAAGTTTTTCCCAATTTGAGGTAAGCCACCTCTCTACCATGTCTCATTGCTCCTAAATAATGGGCAATAAACAGTTCCTGTCCTCAAAGAGTCTGCAATGTAGTAGATATATATTATCCAGGTCTTACATATTGTTCAGTGTTTAGATTTTTTTTCAGTTGGATTCTATGAGTCTAGTCTAACAACTTCTTACTCAAGATCCACTAGAAGTTCTTACCCTGGGATAAATTTAAAAAATTATTTATATAAATTTAAATATTATTTATAACTCTATTTCAATAAAAACAGATTATTTTGCAATTTATATATGTATATAGATGCAATTTTCTGCATTTTACAATATGATCATTAGAAAGACTCTATAGTCTTCACAAGACTCTCACAGGAGTCCGTGACACACATAAAAAAGTAAAGAATCCCGTGTATATGAAAAAAATGTAGGCAACATCAAAATTCTTATTAAGCATTTAATTATTGGTTTAAATTGCTTTTTAAGAGTACAATAGCTTTTGACTGATTGAATTATATTTTCATTAGTCTGTGAAAAGGAATTTTCTCCTCCTCGCTTTTCACTATGTGCACCTGGTGTGAGTTTCTGGGCAAGAGCCTGGAAGTGAGGACTGTGCCAGGGAAATCATTGGATAAATTTAGTCAGGAGGGTAGAACAGCCAGGAAAATGGAGCAATGGAGTCAAGAATGCCATCGTGAGAACAGGAGAGCAGGATGATCTTCCCTGGACTGCCCCGCTGGATGGCACAGACAAAATGGAGAGCCATGGTTGGTTCCTGAGATGGCTGGTGTTGGTAGGTGGAGATTAGGCTAGATAAATAGAGGCAGAAGGGGAGGTAACAGGCTCTGGACCTCCATGCTTCCTGGTGACTGTTCTCTTCAGTGCAGGTGGTAGGAGGCCCAAAATGGCAGCCACATACTAGAAAGCTGAATACCTTTATTCTTCTCTCCTATTTTCCTCTCTTCTTCCTACTACTACTTTTGATTTAATAAAATTATTAGTCTACAGCTAGTCTCTTAAATTTAATTCTTAAAAGTCTTTGCTTAATAAATTTTTAGTGATATAGTTTGTTCTGTGTTCTTGAGTAAATTACTTAATCTGTTACTTTGTATCAGTTATTTTACCTTTTAAAACATAATTATACTAAGTTTAATCAGAATGATTTCCTTCAGAAAAGGGTTGGCATGCTTTTGTTAGAACTTGCTTCAAACATATTTCCTGAAAGTGCCAAGTACTAAGTTTTGAATATTAGCTATTATTTTATGATTGAAAAGGACATATATACATACATATGTATGTGCACATGTATATACACATACCATCCATCTATTTATCTATCTGTCTGTCTGTCTATCTGTCTGTCTGTCTGTCTATCCGTCTATCTATCTATCTATCTATCTATCTATCTATCTATCTGTCTGTCTGTCTGTCTGTCTGTCTGTCTGTCTATCTATCTGTCTATCTATCTTTCTATCTATGTCAATCTGTCTGTCTATCCATCCGTCCATCTATCTATCTGTCTGTCTATCTATGTATCTATGTATGTATGTATGAACGTATGTATGTATGTATCTTTCTTTCTGTCTGTCTGTCTATATCTATCTATCTAATCTGTCTATCTGTCTATCTATCTGTGTCAATCTGTCTATCTATCTATCTATCTATCTATCTATCTATCTATCTATCTATCTATCTATCTATCTATCTTTCTATCTGTCTATTTATCTATCTATCTGTCTGTCTATCTATCTATCTATCTATCTATCTATCTATCTATCTATCTATCTATCTATCTATCTATCTATCTATCTATATCTATGGAGGCCAGTTGATTCCAAATTTAGAAAGTGACATAACAAAAGATCAGTGAATTTTCATTTTTTTTGTCTCTCAACATTTTCCATTTCTTATCTCCCCCTTGGCAAGTCTAGCTTCTCCTGTCTGCCAAGTATATCTCTCCTCTGCATACACAGTTCCCACAGACATCAAAAGAAAACTAGTGCAGGGAGTAGCAAAGGTGTAGGTGTGCAGAGAATTGAGCTTTTGGAAAAGATTTCCTTTTGCTCCTTTTTTATATTTGTCCCTAGATACTGCTCTCTTATCACAACTTATCTCCTTTTCTTGTCTTTCTTTCAACTTCTTATTCTAAATATTTTAGTTACTTATTTTACTCCTTTATTTTTATTTCCCTCTTTCCTATTTTCCTTTTTCATGCACTTCATCTTCTTTCTTATACTGAACTACTGACTGTTATTCTCAATATTTTTTTCTCCCTACAAACAAACACTATAGAGTTCAATGTTAGAAACCAAACGGAAAGATGATGCTTTGGAAGAACTTTTAAAATTTAAATGTTTCTTATTAGGCAATGAGAAGAAGTGTTGCACAGCAGATAGAGCTGACCCCTAATCAGGAACAATTAAATTAAAGCATTTCCTCTGACAGGGTTGGCTACATGACCTTGGGCAAGTCAATTAACTTCTTAGCTCTCTAGCAGTACTTTGAGACCATGAGTTACAGAGAATATGCCTAGCTGCCTCTGTAGAGGAAGATTCCTCACTGGGATATCCTTTTAACAGTGAAATCACAGGTGTAATCCCTATCCCTCTCCCTTTTGCAGCAATATAGTCTGAAGAAAATAGCACACATTAGTATGCAAGTTCGATTTTTTTTTGTCTATAGATACTGTTGCCCTCTTTATTTATGTATCACTAGTAGATAGCACATTGGTTCTTAATAAATAATTATTGATTGATTAATTGGATTGAGATTTAGAAGAATTGGATTAATAAATAATAACTTACATTTAGATAATAAAAAAATGTGAGGTTCTTATTCTGAATGAGTTTGTAGAATTGTAGTATTTATATGTCGTCATGTATTTCTGTAAATTATCAAGCACTTTAAATACATCCCGTAGTTGACCTTCACTTCACTTCCTACCAATAAAACGGAGATCTCTGAGGTCCTTTTGAATACTCACATTCTTGGATTCTATGATATTGGGCGGCATAAACCAATTAAAACCAATGATCCTTTTGTGCTTTAGGATAGCCTACTTTGAAACCTTTAGGGAAACTTTAACTTCATAATTGCTAGAGTAAGCCTTATAAGACTGTCCTATGTTATGAAAGGCATAATTTGTCAATGCAGTATGTTGGCTTCACTCAGTTATGTCTTCTGTTCTCAAGGAAACAAGGTGCTATTTTAATAACTGAAGCAAGGATAATGTAAAGCTAAATTTAAAAATGCCACCAAATGACAAGGAATCTTCCCAGAATAAAACAAATTCTGTTTTCACACTGCAAGGAATTACACATGTCAATTACATAGCAAAGAGGCTATTGAAAAAAGCCTTAATAAAATTACATAATTTTATACAATTAATGATTATAAAGTTAACCTCTGAAAAAATGAGATGTTAAAAGATAATTTAAATTTATTAAAAAGATCAAAGGTCAGAATAATTAGTACCTCTGTTGCTGTTTCTCTCTGAATTGTTGACAGTAGGTTTTACAAATCTTATTTTTATCAACCTGTTTTATTTACAGAAAATTATTTCTATATAATTTACATTCACTGAGAGTAATAGTTTTCTTCTTTGAGGTGATTTAAGAGTAATTTTCTTTTGTCCCATTCTTTTCCAGAATGAGAAGAAACTCAGAAAATAAGAAAGCAAGAACTAATCTGTTCATATTTTAAAATTGTCTTCTGTATTTGTATTTATCAGTGTTATTTCTAGAGATGGACATTCACAAGTTATTCCATTTCCCCTAAAACCTTTACCTTTTGTTTTAGTATCAATTCTGAGACATAAGAGGTATAAGAGCTAGGCATTTGGGAGTAAGTGACTTGACAGGGTCACAAAGGAAGTTTCTGAGGTTAGATTTGAACTCAAGACTTCCTTCCAGTCCTGGTGCTTTTTATTCATGGTGCTGCCTAGCTTCCTCTCTCAATTTATTCTTCAAACATTTATTCTGTGGCTGTAAATAATATTTTCTTGGTTTTACTTCTTTCCCTTTTCAGAATCTCATGTAGATCTTTCCATGTTTGTTTGTTTTTTTTCATCAATCCACTAATTGTTTCTTTTATGACAATCCATGTTGTCCATGTCAGTGTCACTGAGAGAGAGAGATGAAATCATTACTTGGCAAATATCATGTAACATGAAATAAGGAATCAAGAAATCATACACTGAATCTTCAAGATGTTAGATTAAGTCAAGTGAGTACCTATTGAAAAAAGTGGAGTAGTTCAATAGGCAGAATTTATAGTTAGAATCAGATTAAAAGGTGCCGCCATCTATTAAGGTAACACAAATTCTTCACAATTATATATCACATAGTTAGTGAGGTCAAATACCGTAATATATGGTATATATTACAACTTTTAAAGAGCTATTTAAGAACAAGTTAATATTTAGTTTTATTCACCTTTGTCAGAAGATGTCTTACAAAGACGGAATTTCCTTTTCTTTGGCTGGACAATGAGAAATAGCATATCTTCCACAAAGCAAAAGAAGGTGATGGATGGATAAAAAAAAAAGGGCATGGAATGTGAGTTTAGCAAAGGAAAATAGAAAAAATGAAATGTAACTAGTGTTATTTCAGAATGGAAGAGTGAGGAATCTATCTTTTTCATCACACAGAAGTGTTAATATTACTAAGAATTGAATATACATATTTGGTAAAGTCTAAAATACTATAATAAAACACAATCCTCCTAGACAAGTTTAGGCATATCTTAACTCACATATATCTGATTGTAGCTTTCTCTTGGCTTTAGTTTTTTCATCTATAAAGTGAAGATTTTGGATTAGATAATCTCTTTCAGTTCTAACATTGTTTTTCACTCAAGTTTTCTGTGAATTGGAGCTATCTTAGAATAAGTTGTTCGGTGAGGTGGCAAGAATGATCACTCTTCTGGAATGTTGTAGAGATTAATGTTCATTGGAAGGATTGTACTAGATGAGCCCAAAGTGTCTTCCAAATCTGAGATTCTATGATTCAGTTTAATACAATTCATTGGTATATTTGATATGGATTTTAATAATTATCCATGCTTGGATCTATCAACAAATGGGTCAGAATTTTTGTTTTTGTTTTTTAATATGGACCACAGCACAAAGATCTTTTTAAGAGACTTAAAAGACATAATGTCAATTCTGACGGTAAAATTGTAAAATTGATTTACGTGGCTTGTGGTTTCCATTTTGAGGGATCTCACAACTGGAAGGGATTTTAGAAGCAATATGTAATCCAAAGGCACTAAAAAAAGTATCTTCTCTACCACATATGATCGGTGTTCATTCTTTTAGATCTAATTAAACCGAGTACAGTATCGCCTCAGTCATCCCATCTACTTCTGGGTAGCTGTTGTTATCATTATTTTTTCTTTTTATCAAACCTATTTCTGCCTCTTTGCAACTTCCAGTTGTGGCTTGTAGTGCCAGGCAGAATAAGTCTGTTCTTTCTTCTAAGTAACAGTCTTTCCAAGACTGGTGCCAGTGATCCTGTTTTCCTGTAAGTTTTCTATTCTCCAGGTTAAATAATTCATCTTCTTCATTCTTATATTGCATGCACTTTATAAGGATGGGATTTGTGGAAGGGGGATGGGACAAAAGGAGCCAGAGAAGGCAGTTGCTGACAGTGGCTGACAGTTGAGACCAGAGAGAATTCTGGGAATTGCTTAGAGGAAGAGGAGGGAGGAGAGGTCTTCCTGGGGAGGACTGGGAGGAGAGAGGAGGAGGACATCCCAGCTCGGATCCAGTCCTGAGGGCTTCTTGAGGATCTTTCTTTGGATATTGAAACCCTGATTCCCTGATCAAAGTCATTCCATCTCATCTCACCCATCAAGACTTCAACCATCGAATCAGCTAAGTTTTTGGACTCTATTTTGGGAGTGATCTCTTAGTCACCTTCTCCCATTACCCAACCTTGCTGAGAGAGCCCCTTTCAGTCAAAACTTACAATTATAGAAAAGGATAGAAACAGAAAACTAGAAATAAAACAGAAGAAGGGGAGGAGGAAGAAGCATAGGAGTAGGAACCCCAAAGGCTCCCACCCAAGTGATGGACCCCATAGAAATAGAGAAGAGGGCACCCCCCAAATCCCTCTGCCCTTCACCCCTTTCCCCAGTCCCTGAATTGTGAATAATAAAAGCCATTGATCATCCAGAGAGCTTTCCAGAGTGCCTGAGAGACAATAAGGGAGAGGGGAACCACAGCTTGGTCTGGCTACCTTTATCTTGACACCAGACCATCCACTGTGAAATTAACTGAAAGAGGAGAAGTTTGTGTGAACCCCTTCCTTATTTAGAATCAGATTGGGGAACTACCTTCCTTGTCTTATAGGGAAGCCTCACCCAACTCCTGTGGGACAGCACGACCATCTAGGTCACCCAGTTTCGAGGTGACACCTCCTTAAAGTCTCCCAGTATATATTCGGCCCCAAGGGAGAACTGGAAGAGAGACTCACCATCCCTTCTCTATCTCCCACTCTATCAACATTGGCTACTCGCTATTTTATTCTTACAATTTGTAATATTTCACTATCTTGGAGTTTGTCCTCCCTTGAATATTCTCTATCTTTAAAAATGCCTTTACTAAAAAGTTGTCTTCAGAAATGAACATCCAGATAGAGTATAATCAGGGTAGAGAGCAGTAATATTATACCATCCCTGGCCCTAGAATTTCTCTCTCTCATTAATCTGTGAAATTGTGAAATGGGGAAGGTGCATCCAGTTTCTTGGGTGCTCGCTAGAAAAGATCACAATAGCAGCAAGAAGTGAGGCTGCAATTCCGCTTTAAAAAGGCACAGAAGATGTAGACTCTAAGCAATCACCCTAGTGCAAATATAACACAATATGGAAATAGGTCTTGATCAATGACACATGTAAAACCCAGTGGAATTGCTTGTTGGCTACAGAAGGAGAGTTGGAAGGAGGGGAGAGGAAGAACATGAATCATGTAACCATGAAATATCTTCTAAATTAATTAATTAAATAAAATGTTCAAATCACAAAAAAATAAAAATAAAAAGGCACAGAGGATAAAGGAGCTCAAGAAAGCACAGAAAATATAGACATGAGAAGAAAAAAGGTATGGAGAGATAGAGGATGTGTGTTGGAAAGGACAGAGTAGTGGAGGAAGGCAAGCAAAGATGAAATTGAGGGTGAGAAGGAGGAGATGCATAGAGAGTACCCAAGTAACCATGTATTAAAGTTGTGAGAACTCAGTAGCAGGGACCTGATAGAGATGCAGAGGGCTGA
Organism: Gracilinanus agilis; assembly: GCF_016433145.1. Lineage (NCBI taxonomy): Eukaryota > Metazoa > Chordata > Mammalia > Didelphimorphia > Didelphidae > Gracilinanus > Gracilinanus agilis. The sequence goes on from NC_058132.1 coordinate 357,471,014, forward strand.
GGGCCAGGAGTCTGAAATACTGTATGTGTGTGTGTGTGTGTGTATATGTGTGTGTGTGTGTGTATAATTTTTTTAAGGGGAGTAGACTAACTCTTATCTTTGCTACTTTAGGATTTGTTCATTAACATCTGGATTATCTCAACATTTTCAGCACAATCTGGTGATCTCCTGGGCTTATTGAGAATGCCTGGATTTTTTTTTTGAGATTTACACATCTTTGGACCAAAAGCCAAAGTCTAGATGACTTCCTTTGATTCAGTGCATATTACCAGATATGATTTTTGGCTTACTTTATGATGTAATGTGTAAATTATGCTTCTTTGATCTATAAATGACTTCTAGATTCTGCTTTGCAATCTTACTTCTTCTATTGTTACTTTACACCAGCTATTTATAAACATATTTACTAGGATCACTGGAGGTGATGGTGGTCAAGGAAACTAGAATTCAATACAATTTTAACACACACATATATAGATACATATTTACAAATATAGACATTTACACACAAACACAACCATACATACTTACATACAACGTATGCACATACACAAACCTATACACACATACATATATACACAAACACAATTACATGCACACACATGTGCATGCACATGCATGTACACATTTTATAGATGCATAAACACAGGTACCTATAGAAAATTCCAGGTATAAGATCATGGCATATATATATATATATAAATTTCATATATGTACATTTGCATATATTCATATATGCATTCATTACACATATGCATTTCATAGTATAAACTGAAAGGATTATACCTTATAATAAATTCATATTTTAAGGACTGAATGTATACATATATATACACACACATATATATATAAATTGTGCATATAACTATATGTATATATATATACACACACATATATATATATATAAATGGTAGAGAGGAAAAATTTCTAGTATTAGGAAGACTATAGTATTACTATATTTTGCCCTGGTTAGGATGTATCTAGAGAATTGTTTTTAATTCTGAAAACTGGAGAGAATTCAAAGGAAGGCAGCCTCTATGCTGGTAAAATATCACTGTTTGTCCATGTACTCGTTAAGGGTTATACAGCTAGTTTGTGTCTAAAGGCAGATTTGAATTGAAAAAAGAGGAGTTTTCCTGACTCCAGGCCTGATGTTCTATCCACTGCCCCACCGAGCTACCTCCTGATGACTGCTGATACAGATTACAGATCTTCCTGGGCTTTATCAGTAGCTTCATGGGTAGTTATTATGTAATAACAACAACAACCATGCTCACCAATCACCACCACCATCATCATCACTGTGACCACCACTGGACAGCACCCTGCCAAAGACTTGCTCTTAAGATCTTTCTTTTGAACGTCGTAGGACTTTCCAGAGCTTTGCTCTCTTGGAACGTTCTTTTGAAACCTCTACATATATGAAGAGAGACTTTTGTGAAGGATGATTTAGATGAATTTTTAAAACACATACAAAACAAATAAAATAGGATTTGATAGTCTAAATTCAGGGAGTGGGGAATCAGGTGCTTTCTTTTTAACAAGGAAGCACACTTTCTTTCAACTCTCTTGTGGATCTTAAGGTCCTTGACCTGGGAGGAGACAAGTTGTGACTTCATTCCTACTTCAAAGCTTTGCTTTCACTTGGGCCTCTGTCTTGGTTCTTTTGAATAAATGAGGCATTAAATTCTATTTCAAACCTTCATAGAAGTAAGTCCAGGCTGCTGCCAGTATCCACTCCACTCCCCATCTTTTGAATACTTTTACGAAGATGGGGGCATAACCACCACTTCTCTATCGACTTCACAAAGTCTTATAAGCAGAGCTAGTGCAGAATCCCTTTTCCACTTGAGAACATAGCAGGGTTTCCTGTAAGCAGAAATGCACGTGGCTTTCAGCTTTCTGAGTTGTGCTGTCTTTGTCCACAGTATATGGCAATTATAACAATCTGACACTGTAGATAAGTTTATATTAAAATTGTATTACAAAGATTTTTTTAAAATTAAACAATTGCAAGAGAAATTTCTAGGCAGCAAATCACTGATTTAATAACAATTTATTAGGCATATACTATGTGTAAAGCAACGTCTTAGACACTGGAAAAGTCATACAAGTAATTAAGACATGTCCTCTGCTCTCATCTTATGTAAAGGAAGTTATATAATATGTAGACAAATGCCATAAAATGCCACAGAAGATGAGTAGGAAGTTCAGAATAGTAGGAAGCTTAGAACAGAATAAAGTTTAAATGAAGTTGAAAGTAATATAAGAAAATTTTCTCCTAAATATTTTACTCATGTTTATGGTTATTTAAACAGTCTTAACATTTTCTTGTTGTTGTTTTTTTTATATTTCATTTCAGGAGTGAATAAGTATAGCATATGGGAATAAATTCCTTGACAAAAATTGGGAAAATCTCTTTTTCAGAATATTTCTTGAAAAACAATTTGATATTTAGTCCTTTTGGGGATTCACATTTCTGATTTATTCCAAGGGACAGGTTCTGCCCAATATCTGAATGTCCTCAACCAGTTCTGGGTCTCTCCCAATCTGCTAACAGTCAAGATCGTCTCACTGTCAGGTGTCTAGGTTTGATATTACCAATTGTCTGTAGAATTTCTGAGCTAATTATTTGGTTTAATCCTCTATAAGATGCTGATCTAGGAAAACCAAACTAGCCAGAGATCTGGGGAGGGCAAGGAATTAGCTAGGGATGAGTGTGGAATTATAAAGAGAACTGGGAAAACTGGGAGAAAACTGGGAAAAATAAGATGGCTTATAGAAGATGTTACTGGGAACCGACTTATGAATGCAAGTATATGGTAACAGATAGGACAAAGCACTTACTGACTTTTCCTTTTAGACTTTAGGAAATTTGGCAAGAAAATTTTCATTCCTACCTTAAAATATACCTAGTAGGGAAGTCACTCTGTTATTCTATAAATATGCTTTGTTCAGTCAGAGATTTTTTACTAGAATTTGAACTCATTAAAGTCTCTGTTAAATAGGATAATTAAAAGAATTGAAAAGATGAGATTAAGATAATATGATGATCTGAAGGAGGCAGAATGATACAGTGGAAAGGATACTAACTTTCGATTCTCAAGATTTGAGTTCAAATCTAGCCTTTGTCACTCTTTATGTGGCCTTGAGTGAGCTCCCGAAGCAATCTCTTCTACTCTTAAGTCTATGATCCTATGATTACCTCTCACTGTCCCTGCATTCATAAGCATATCCCCTTAGGTATCTTACTTTTCCATGGCTCTCCAGTAGTATGATATGCGCATTTGTCATTTGTGGTAGGAACCAGTGTATTGGACTTCCTCTTTCGGATCTAAATAGGAACTTCAGTAAGAATCTTTTTATGAAGGACATTGACAAGTCAGCACATATCCAGAGAAATATGACCAGGATGGTCACAACACTGACATTGATGCTATTTGTAAGGACCATTGAAGTAATGGGACATGTTTATTCTTGAGAAGAATAGATTTAGTTAGGACAGGGATGGGGAATGGACAACAATCTTCATATATTTGGAGAACTATAATAGAAAAGAGATTAAACTATGATCATTGAAGTGGATATTTTATAGGGAAGCTTATTAGGAAAAAAAGGAAAAAAAAAACCTCTTTCTAATGATCAGAACAGTTTAAAAGTGGAAAGCACTACATTGGGGCTACTGAATTCTTTCTCATGGTAGTGTTCCAAGCAGAGGTGATTATTTGGTGACAATGTTTCAGTAATAATAGGAATAGGAACATCTACAATTTCACTGGTCCAGAGAATTTCCATGTGATGAAACTTTCTTTAACAATGTGGGTCAGTACTTCCTCAGCAGGGGCAGCTAATGCAGTTGTAAAAGTGTCCAGCCTGGAGTCAGGAAAATTCGTCATCTTCAGTTCAAATCTGTCCATAGACATTTCCTAGCTATGTGACTTTGGGCAAGTCCTTTGACCCTCTTTGTCTCATTTTCCTCATCTGTAAAATGAGATGGAGAAGGAAATGGGAGACTACTCCAGGATCTTTGCCAAGAAAACCCCAATGGAGTCATGGAGAGTTAGATATGACTGAAAATGAGTGAACTACAAAAAGTTGTTAGTAAGTTGTACTCTCTGTTGAGTTCTGATTTCTGCTGCTCAGGGTCATATGATCAGTATATGTCAAAAGAAGTATTTGAACTGTATTCTTCTTGGCTAGCAGGCTACCTCACTGCTATGTTAATATTATTAAGATCTGATGTTTATATAGCACTTTAAAATATTGAAAAGTACATACCATATTTATATCATTTGAATCCCACAACAGCTCTGTAAAGTAGCTAATTTAGATATTATTTCCATTTTACAGATAAGGAAACAGACTAAATCAGGTCTTACAATTTTTTTGCCAATCTATTTTTTTATTTTTTAGAAAAACTTTTTCCGTGATTCATGTTCTTGCTCTCTCTTCGCCCTTTTCCCCCTCCCCCATACCCAACCTACATTTCCACTGGTTTCTTCATGTGTCATCGATCAAAGAGATCTTACAACTTAAAAGAAGTTAATTAAGACATCATGGTACAATGAAAAGCTTTTTTCTTTGAAATCTGTGATTTCATGTTATTGTTGGGTTTTTTTTGAGAGGCCCAAAAATATGCTTCCACCTTTCCACTTAGACACTGTAGAGAGAAATCTCAACACACTCTCATTGTGGTTGATCCTAAGATAGAGCAATGGCAATAGTTTTAACTCAAGTCATTCAAAAGGATCCCCAGCTCAGGCACACTTGTTAGGACATCAAGATATTTGGAACCATATTAAGGTATAGTGGAAAAAAGGGCTAGGTCTGGAATCAAGTGGGCTTGTATCTTGACTGCCAACTTAAGAGTTCTATGACCTGAGGCAAGTCAAGTTATTAGCTTTTATGTTCTTACTTTCCTTATATATAACATGGGGAGGTTGGACTTGATAATAGCTAAGCTCCCTTTCAGATCTAGAGCTATGATCCTGGGTTATTTTGGTATACTTCCTGTGGTCTACAAATATGATAAGGAGCAAGGAAGAAAGCATTCAAGTTGGAAATCAAAAAAACCTGGTTCTGAGTTATCCCTGTCTTAATACTAGCTATATGATCTTAGGGATATCATATGCTTATTCTAGACAACAGCTTCAACTTATATAAAATGAAAGGATGAGATTAGATGCTCTCTAAATTCTATGCCGGCTGTCACATTTAATAGTCCAATTTTTCCTATGATTCTTTGCAGCAGTGAACAGTTTAGTTGTCACCAGAAAAGGGTAGATAGGCAAATCCACCAAGAAATCTGGTTTTTGCCTTAGGTCAGTCCTCCATAGAGCCCAGGAGCAGCTGTTGCTTCTAATACTCTGTTGCTCCTCAAGATATTAAAGGGATTGCCTCTTGCTATTGAAGATCTGGGTCCCCAGGAATGAGAAGAAAAGAAACTTCTTCTTGGCAAACATTGCCGCAAGTAATTTTCTTACTGGTTCTGTGTGAAATCTATGACATGACTAAGTCTAGTGAGTTTAGAGGAACTAAAGTTGGCTTTAGGAGAGATGAGGTCAGACAAGGAGAATGAAGGGGTGAGATTATCAGGACCAGAATAAAATCAGAGCTCCTATGACATTCCATCTCCCCATTCTCCAAGGCTCTGCTCAAATTTTGCCTCTTCATAAATCTTTTTTCAACTGTTAGTACTATAGGGAAGACAGAACAGTTGATCTGTGATGTGGTGACCAGGAAAAGCTTGTCCCTTTAGGCTGGTATTAGGTTAGATTTTATGCTCTTAACACTGAACAAAGAAAGTATGCAAGAGATTCAGGTGAAGTTTCTTTGTAGATAAATACTTAAACCATGGGGAATGTATTTATATTAGATTATGAGTTCCTTGAGACCCTAGTCTTTTTTATCAGGACTTTTTAAAAAAATTACTCCCTGTATTCTGCACACATGATAAGTGCTTGTCAGTTGAATGACTGGTGGCTTTACTCATGAGTTTCCAAGTTGGCAAGGATGAAGGATGGGTGAATAGCTAGGTAGTCTGACAATGAGAAGATATTTTCATCTAATTGTGGAGAGGGGCATACTCCACATATAGCATAGGGGTGTTGTGTGGGTTAAAGGGAGGCAGAATAGACATTCCTAGGCTCTTCTTTCTTAACCTTTTCCAAGGAATACTTTAATTTCTGTCAGGAAGGTGAAAGTCAGAAATTTGGCTGTTCGTTTCTCCTTAGAAGGAAGAGGTAATAGGTTAGAACATGCTTTATATCCAAAGCTTGACTCCCTTCCCCCTGGATAGCAGTTCCCACAATGAACACACACACAAAGCAATTAGCCAAGGGGCAGCTAGTTGGCACAAGGGATAGAGATCCACACCTGGAGTTGTAAGGACTTGGATTCAATTCTGCCCTCAGACACTTCCTAGCTAAGTGACCCTGGGCAAGTCAAGTCACTTAACTCTATTGATTTAGTTCTTGCCCTTTTGTCTTAGAGTTGTTATGAAGAGAGAAGGTAGAGATGAAAAAAGAAACAATTAGCCAAGAAACTCATTTATCCAAATCAGGAGAAAAACAAAAATCAACAAAAGTATGTTTAGGAGAATGTATGTTAGACAACACTGAATGAAGGAGCTCTTCTCATTGGGAGTGAGATAACTCAGTTTGATCAAAAGAGAGTTCTAGATATCACCCAAAAGAATTTTCCTTAAAATCTCTAGTGTAGAAACCCGAGGACAGGGACATGATGGAGACTGCCAACTCTTTTTGGCTTTTTCCCAGAGTCTTTTTCTTCAGCAATCTTAAGTAGAGTAGGCATCATCAATCTTCTTCTTAGAATCTGGAAGTTAGAAGCACCTAAAGTCCAAAGAGATACAGCAACTTCAAGAAAAATAAAAATAAAATATGGATTCTTCTATTTGGTGCTAAGTTCTTTTATTGTCTGGCTTCAGCCTAATTTTTCAGGGTTACTGCACATTCTTCTTTTTCATGATCTCTATACTTTAGCTAAACTGGCCTGATTTCTATTTCCTATATATGACATTTGTCAGGACTGGATATGTACAAGGGGGATGGGACAAAAGGAGCCAGAAGAAGGCAGTTGGTGAAAGTTATGGACAGTTGAGACCAGGGAGAATACTGGGAGATTTTCTCAAAAGAAGGAAGGATAAGAGAGGTATTCAGTCACAGGACTGGGAGGAGAGAGGAGAAGGACATCCCAGCTTGGATCCAGTCCTGAGAGCTTCCTGAGGATCTTTCTTTTGGAAAATGAAACCCTGATACCCTGATCAAAGCCATTCCATCACATCTCACCCATCGAGATTTCAACCAGTTAAGTTTGGACTCCATTTTGGGAGCAATCTCTTAGTCTCCTTCTCCCATTACAAAACCTTGCTGAGAGACTCCCTTTTAGTCAAAACTTACAATCACAGAAAAGGATAGAAACAGAAGGAGAAGGGGCAGGGGAATATGCTTAGGAGTGGGATCCCCAAAAGGTTCCCACCCAAGTGACAGACCCCATAGAAATAGAGAAGAGGGAACCCCAAAATCCCTCTGCCATTCACCCCTTCCCCAATCCCTGAATTGTGAATAATAAAAGCCATTCATCAGTCAGATAGCTTTCCAGAGTACCTGAGAGACAACAAGGGAGAGGGGAACCATAGTTTGGTTTGACTGTCTCCATCTTGAAGCCAGACCACCCACTGTGAAATTAACTGATCAAGGGGAGGTTTGTGTGAACCCCATCCTTATTCAGAATCAGATTGGGGTACCACATACCTTGTCTTATAGGGAAACCTCTCCCCCAACTCCTTTGGGGTGACACGACTATCCAGGTCACCCAGTTTCAGAATGACACCCCCTTAAAGTCTCCCAGTGTATATTTGGCCCCAGGGGAGAGCTGGAAGAGAGACTATCCATATAGGCTTTCTCTCCCTTAGATCAAAGATTGGCTACTGGCTCTTTTTATTCTTACACATTACATTTCCTGTCTTTATCTATTTGAATACAGTATCCTCCAGGTCTGGAATTCTCATCTTTGTTTCATAGAATCCTTTTCTTCCTTCAAGGTAGAGTGCAAATATCAGTTTCTACATGAAACTTTTTTTTGAATTTTAATATTGTAAGGGATCTCAAAGGCCATTTGGCCCAATACTTTTGTAACTGACCTGAGGAGGCTAGAGTTTATTTATATTTTGCTCAAGGTCGGAGAAATAGTAACTAGCAAAGTTAATATTTGGACTCAGATTTTCTGACTCTAAATCCCCTGATTCTTTAAAAAATAAAATATACAATACATATAATAACAACTTTAAAAATATTATGGCTTTTATAAGATTTATTAGTAGCCACTAGAAAATAAAGCAATGTACCATGCTAGCTCAGGCAGTTTAAAAGGCACACTGTTACCTGCTGCCATGCTGGATAGGAAACAAAAAGCAAGTGAAACGCCAACCCCTCAGTTTATCCCTCTGTCTATGCCATTGTGTAATTACAGGAAGCCTATGGGCTTATGGGAAAATGTAGTTCAAGGACCCCAATATTTGCAATAACACAATCCAATGATGACAAACCTATGGCATGGGTACCAAAGATGGCACACGGAGCTCTTTCTGTGGGGTACTTGGCTACCCTCCCCCACAAGAGTTTGTTACTTAGAAAGACAGAGGGACTGGGGTGGAGCTGCTCCCTCCCCCTCTCCACTGTGCCTGATGACATTTTTTCGCATCCTCTACCTTCTACCCAGCAGTCCAATGGGAGTACTTTTCCCCTTCCCTGTGTGTGTGGTAGGGCAGGGAGCACCTAGCATGCAGTGGGGGAGGGGCACAGTGGTCTCTGGGGTGGGGTGGGGCATGGCACTCCATCTCTAAAAGGTTTGCCATCACTGCTCCAATCTTACTACATAAAACTTCTACTCTCATTAGTTTAGATACAGACAAAACTGAATTATCTTTGTGATTTGACTCTGTATGGCATTCAGAGACCTGAAATTAGTCTTCTGCTTTTGGTCATTAATATGGCACAATTGTTCTCCTTGAGCTCAGATATGTGCAGGTCACTTGGAGGGATGCTGCTGACATTGCCACAGTTTAAGTTACAAAACTGACCCTGATAAGGAAAATAAAAAGAGAGGGAGAAAATGAAGACAGAGATAGAGGCAGATAGACACAGAGATAGACAGAGACAGAGAAACAAAGAGAGGGATGAACAGAAATTGAGAGATAGAAACACAGACAGAGATGGATAGACAGAAACACAGAGGAGGAAGATGGAGAGACAGAGATAGAGACAGAAACAGAGAGGGGCAGGCAGAAGCAAAGACAATCAGAGACAGAAATACAGAAAGAGAAAGTGACAGAGAGAAAGAAAGTGAAAGAAATACAAGTATACACACATATATATCGTATATATGGAGAGAGTAAGAGAAAAGAGAGAGAAAGGAGAGATGCTTTTGGTGACAAATGGGAGCTAAGAGGTGCAATAGTCAATTCCCATCGACTTTATTTCCATCTGTTCGTAGCCACTTAACTACCCTGAGTTTATTTAGAGACAATTATCCATGGCAACAAACCACATAAGTCCCTTGGAAGAGTGTAATTTTTCATAAAAGATTTGATGAAAATTCAAAATCAAGAGATACCGCAGTGGAATTCTAGAACTAGTCATTGTTAATTACAAAACAAAATTAAAACTGCCAAAGGGGAGACACTGGAATGGGCTCTATTATTTTACAATGCATGTTGTAACAGGGTGGGGGAAGACAGATATGATTTCCATCAGAGGTACAAAAGGATATAGAAAACCTTGGACTAATAACTCCAATTTCTATAGTGCTTTAGGGTTTACAAAACCCTTTGCCTACATTAAACTTATGAGGTAATTAGTTTAGTGAAAAAAAGAATTAACTCTGGAGTTGGAGGATTTGTATTCAAATCCCTCCTTTAGTACGTAGGAGACCTTGGACAAGTCACTTAATGACCTTGGGCCTCAATTTCTTCATTTGTAAAAATGATTTCTAAAATTACCTTTACAGTCTTTTCTACCTTTACAGCTACAATCCTATATATTAGCATCTCCATTTCTTAAATACGGACACTGAAACTCACAGGCAAAACCCAAACCATATTTTAGGCATAGCATTTGGCCAGTAGTGTTCAGATTGGCAGCTAAGTGGCCCAAAGGATAGTGTGCCAGGACTGGAGTTGGGAGGACACATCTTACTGTGTTTAAATCTGACCTCAGACCCTTACTAGCTGTGTGACCCTAAACAAGTCACTGAATTTTGGTTGCCTCAGTTTCCTCATCTGTAAAATGAGCTGGAGAAGGAAATGGCAAACCAGCATCTCTGCCAAGAAAACCCCCAATGGAGTCACTATGAATCAGACACGACTTAAATAACTGAACAACAACCAAATTCTACATGTTATAGATGTGGGAACTGAAACCCAGAGTGGTTCAGTATTTCTTCCCTTGCTCACAGAGATTGTTAGTAGCAGAGGTGGCTATAGAATGGTGATCTTTTCAGTCCTACTCCAGGATTCCTTCCATCATAACAGATATACTTTCTCTTTTCTGTTCTCCATGCCTTTGACCATGCTCTTTTCCACTATGCCTAAAATATGGTTTTTATGATCCTTTTCACCTGTGCTTATCCTATCTTTCGTGCCGAACTTAAAGGCCCATCTTCTCCTCCTTGATGTCTTCCAATTCCATTCTAGCTCACTGATATCCCTTAATCATGTCGTACCACGTGAGAAAAAGTATGGAAAGCATGGTGCAAATCTTAAAGACATACAAAATAATAATAATAACAGTTACTATTTTTTCTTGTATTGATAGTTTGATTTCTCAGGTATTTATTCCTTATTGATTTCACAAGATTGTAAAATGAAGGGAGAACATTTCATGTCTTCATATCTCTCCCAGCTCCAAGCATAGGGCTTTTGATATAGTAGGCCCCAAATCAATATTTTTTAACTGACTGTAATCAAAAATAGAATCTAATTTTAGAATTTTATTTTTAGGTATGTAGCTATTGAGCTATGTATTTTTGTTGTTGTGTTCTTATGAGAAAATGACTTTTTTAACAAAATATAGAAAAGGCTGCACATAAGTGTAGTTCTACATAGTTAAGTACTATATAAATATTTAGTTAATAAGATTCATTAATTTGTTTTCTTTTTTTTATTTAACAAGCATTTATTAACCATCTACTCTTGTGTAAGTCATGTGATCTTAGACAATGGGTGAAGTAGGGGTAGGAGGAAGGAAATAAACATTATTATTTTGTGTTTTATAAATATGTTTATAAATATCTCATTGGAAAATATAAGGTAATAAATTAACTAATAACACACATTAGAAACAAAATAGTTCTTGCCCTCACGGAATTTATATTTTTCTCTTTAACTCTGGGGCAGCTTGGTGTCACAGAGAATAGAGCACTGGGTATGGAGTCAGGAAGATTACATTAATTTGTTTTAGAGGGTTGCCTTAAGAACCAGAAATTAAATGACTTGCTCAGGACCATGGAGCCAGGCTATGTCAAAGGTGGATCTTGAACCCAAGTGTCGCTGCTTCTCAATTTTGCTTTCTATTCCCTTTGTCACTCTCCTGCTTCTCTTTTCTAGCAAAAAACTAAGCATGTGACTAAAACCTCAACCTACAAACAAATAAAAAGATACTGAATTTGATTTCTTGACGTCTAGGGTACCGGCTATTCTCCTCTGATTTTCTGAGGTCTGAGTTTCCTTGTGATCCACCTACTTCATGCCATCATAACTCCTCAAACGCCTTTTAGTGGATCACATCTCTTGAGGTGCTCCTGAGAAGGAGCAGACCCAGCTGCTTCTCATTCCTGACCAGGGTCTCCTTTGTCTTAGGTCAAGAATCCTTTAGGCACTGGAAACTTAGCCATGAGGATGTGGATGACTGTCAAGCGGTGACAGCACAAACTCCAGATTCCTACGGTGGACTGGAGAGACTTGGGCCAGGCATCTTGGTAGACGGTAAGGGGACGATGCTCTGAGAAAGTCAATGGTTGTGGAAATATGGGAGTTGGATGACAGAAGAAAGGGAGGAAAGAGGATGTATTTAAAGGGATAGGAAAATTCATGTACATCAGCTATGGGAGGGGGTGGGAGGAAGGGAGGGATAGAATATGAATCCTATAACCATGGGAAAATGTTCTTAATTAAAGATTTTAAAATAAAAAACATAAATAATATTTGTTTTATTTTATTCATTATTTATTTTATATATATTATTTATCTATTATTATCTATTTTATTTTATTTATTTATGTTATTGATATTGATA
>NC_058132.1:357483644-357551144 GCF_016433145.1 Gracilinanus agilis
TATATTATATATTATATATTTGTATATTATACATATGTTTATTTTTATTTATATCTTAAACATAAAATAAATAAAAGGACAACTTCTGTTGAAGCAGAGATGGGAGAGAAGCATAGAACAGAACCTTGAGGAAGGGAACACTTAGGATAAGGCAGGTGTGATTAATTGAAAAGCTCCAGAGTCAGATATTATACACAGGAGATAGAATGATGTGAGTGGGGTCTTGTATTTTCCTCCATTAATGGGCAGCTTATGGGAATGGACCTCTAGCAAAAACAGCCTATCAGATATTATTCTTAACCCAGGGTCTTGGGATATCTTTTATGTGTACATGTATATGTATGCATGCATCATTTATGTGATATGACCATATTTATATTTATGTACATATGTTTGTTTCTATATCTGTGTATTCTTAGATATAAATATTTTCCTTGTAATCATTTGTATTTTATTTTGTGCATTAAAAAATGTTAGATAAGGGCTCCATAGCCTTCACCGACTGCCAGAATGGCCCAGGACACAAATAGCCTAAGAACCCTCCCCTGAGCTAAAAAAATAAAATGGCATTTGGAATAGAAAGACCTTCGTTGTCCCTCCTTACTGCAACTCACCAGGAGCCCCGAAATAATGAAAATAGGCTAAATGTGATATGATTTGAGGGGCATTAAAAAGGCCTAGCTGCAACAATTATCTCATTTACTCACTCAGTGATGCCTGAAATTCCTTTCCTGGATGGCAACTTTTCATGATGAAAGATAAAAGCTTTAAAACATGACGACGCCTGGACAAAGTAACACATGAGCATGAATGAGTTTCAGTCATTCTAAAGGATGACATCAGGTCTTTTCCTATTCTTGATAAGAAAGGTTAGAGCAGAGGTACAAGTTGTCTAAGAGATAAGCGTGGAGGCCAACTAGGTAAAAAGGTCAGTGGCTCGAGGGGCGTTGCTCCTGCGTGTCCTATAATCTCTAATCGGTCCTCTGCTGTGTAATTGCCTCCGTGGATGCGTGGCACCTTCCACACTGGGAATGCAGGTCAGAGAAGAAAAGTTTAGGATAAATTCTAGGTTTAAGGGATGGGGTTCCACTCTGATACATACACTTCAATTAATATAATGTAATTAGTGTAAGCACCTGACAAAATTTTAAGTCTATAAATAGGATAGTTTACACCTTTTGGTTCTTTATGAAGGGTGAATTGCTTTGAGTTAAAAAAGGGACTCGTGTGATTGGCTGACCAAACAAGATGACCACCTCTCTGGGGGATTTAAACAGTAGAAGAATTTTAGTAACCCTTAATCCAAATAGCAAAACAGGTAAGCTTCTGGAGCTTCTAGAGTAAAATGTACCTTGAGGAAACATATTTTTGTACCTATGCCAAATGGCCAAAAAGTAAGCCCCAAAGTAATGCTATATTCTTTGATTTTCCTATTCCCATTGATGATGCCTTTGGAGAGACTGGGCCAATGGGAAGAGAAACAAGATCAGGGAGACACAGACAGATGCAGAAGCAACTGCAAGGTATGTGAAGCCTGGAGCCAGAAAGCAATCTTGGCTTTGAAGTTAAGAAAAGACTTTCAATAAACAGAGGTTATGAGTTTGCCCTTTGACTGCACATATACACATCCCTCCTATCATACCCAGGCTTCCCTGGGGCACTTTAATTATGGCAGAGTTTGTCCCCAGCTATAGAAATATGTGCCTGCAGAGGGAGGTTGTCATTCCTAGGGTCATGCAGCTAGGAAGATTGTGAGGCAGAATCTCATCTCAAGTCTTTCTGATTCTACTTTCTATGGTGTCACCTAGTTGTCTCAGGTACCACCAGCATGAGTATGGCCTCAACATGGCTGGAATGAATAGAAATGGACTGATAACAAGCAGTTATTGGAGGAAACTTCCAGATCTAAGGGCTCACAGATTCGTATTGTCGACATGAAATTTGGATGCCTCAGTTTACCCCTGCCCTTTGAGAAACTCCAGTGCCAGGCGCACTTGTTTTGGTTTGAATTATAGACTTTAGAGTTATTTGAGTGGGTTTTGTGGACATAGTACAAATGTTAAGTGCCTTTTATTCATTTTAGAAGCTTCTCTTGTTATGTTAAAGTTCTCTCAGGAGCCCAGCTCCTGAGTTTGACCCTTGCCTTTGTAAAGGCTATAGTGACCCCTCAGTGATACCCCTGGGACTGGCTACTGATCCCTCTGCAAACAATTTGTGGTTTGTCTAGGCAGGCTTCTTGTACCACGTTCTCCAGAGGGTATAACACCCCCCCCCGCCAGTTCCAAGTTCTGTCCCTCTTCAGGATTGGCACTTAGCATGGTGTTTTCTTCCAGGGTGGAGTTGCCATTGGAGCTGGCATTTAGTGGGGTGCCTTCTCCCAGGGATACGGTTCCCAGAATCCCCAGGGTATGGGCTCTATGTGGTATTTAGGACTGGACTCTGTGTGGTGGCCAATGTTGGACCCTATCCCTATTCCTCATTAAAGACTCTGACTACTTTGGTAGTTCTATGTTATTTCTAAGTTAACGATATTGTTATAAACAAAAAGGGGATTCATTTCCCAGATTATGAATATAACAATATCAATATTTGCATACAGGTATGGTGAATTTTGAATATACTAATTGGGGCTGTATACCTGTGGTGTATACTTTAGGCTCAAAACCATTGCTTATCCACATCTCTATCAGCAAAATGGGTCTATTAAAGTTATTTTTCCTGGAACAATTCAGAGAATGCTCTGATATCCACCTCTTTCTGGGCATGCAGGGTCTTTCCTTCTTCTCACCTCCAATAGCTACTCCGTAACCTCTCACTCCATCAAAGCTGCTGCAATGCCAACCCAATATGAGGGTCCCAGGCTCTCCTCACTAGGATGGGCAACATTTTCTGCAGTCTCCAACCCTCCCTTCCTTTCAGAAGATCTGGGCCTGGGGTGTTTAGCCTTACTCGTGAAGGCGGCCTGCTGTAGAAGAAAGAAATTTGGATTTGAAATAAGATGAACTCAGTTAAAATCCTGAATCTGTTGCTTACTACTACCTGGGTGACTCTGGACCAATCACTGAACCATTCTAAGCTTCAGTTTTCTCAATGTAGACCATAAGGAGGTTGCAAAAAGTTATATTAAGGAACTTTAAGGCTTTAAATACTCCACTCTTAACATTGGTAGTCATATCACAGCTCATGGTGACATGAGAGATGTACGAGTCAATATGACATAGTAGAAAGGTCACAGGATCATGCAACATGGATTTAGAGTTGGAGGGATTTTAGAATCCATCTCTTCCAATCCTTTCATTTTACAAACAAGGAAACTGAGGATCAGAGATTACACAACTGACGAGTGTCTGTGTCACTATTTGAATTAGGTTTTTAATGACTTCAAGCATAAAACTCTCTATTCACCTAATGTGGGCACATAGGTGGCCCAGTGGAGAGAGTGCTGGGTCTGAAGTCAGGTAAACTCATTTTTCTGAGTTAAATCTGGTCTCAGACACTAGCTGTGTGATTCTGGCCAAGTCACTTATCATTATTTATCTTAGTTTCCTTATCTATCAAATGACCTGGAGAAGAAAATGGCAAACTACTCTAGTATCTGCCAAGAAAACCCCAGATGGGGTCATGAATAATTGGATATGACTGAAAATTTCTGAACAAAACCCACTTAGGTTACAGGACAGTGTCTCTGGAGTCAGAGGACCTTGGTTCAAATTCTGCCCTTAAAATTTATTACCATGGAGACTTTGTGCAAATATTTTAATCTCTTGGGGCCTCTGTTTCCTTATCTGTTAAAACAAAAATAAAAACAAAAAGAACAATATATGAATTCACACACACATACAGAACAATGAGGGTTTTGGACCACATAGCCTCTAGGTCTTTGTTGCCAAGATGTTCTAGCATTGGCTACTCTTCTATACAGTCTTTGCTAACATCTCAGGTAACTGTAATTGTTCTTATCTAGGCAACAAGCTATATAATAAGCCTCCTGAGTTGAATAAAACAGATTTTCGGAGTATTGTCGTTTTCCAGGGATATTTGAATTGAATGATGAAAATTTTTCTATTTCTATTTCTCTTTGAGAGTCTTATTCAGTGGGAGATTGTGTGGTAGTGACCTGTCTAACCCTAATGGACTCTTAGCTCAGTAGCTGCTCTGACAGCTAAGTCACAAACAACTTTAATCTTGATGATGATTCAGAGCAAATATCATTGTTTTTCCCAAGTTCATTTTTCATTACAAACCTAACAGGTACATTCTAGCACATTAGAAGGAGCAGCTGTGGGAGGAGAGGAGGGAGATGAGAGAGCCTTCATTGCCAGCAAGGAATTTCAAATGCATGGAAATGAACTAAAGTGAAGTGGAGAATATGACTTTAAAATGATTCTGCTAGAAATGGGAGATGATCCATGATGAGCCGATGTGCAGGAGGTGGAAAATAGAAGGCTAGGTTTGGGTTTCCAGCTCAGCTTCAAGGCCGAGGATATCTCAAAGTCCTTCACAACTCAGTTAATGGTAATAAGAATGATGGAAAAGCAAAATACACTTGATATCTACTGATAATTTCTGTAGCTTTTCAGTGGAGCTAGTTATGAGTCTGATATTTGTGAACACATGGTACCCCCCAAGTCAGAGTGCAATTAACTTAAAACTCTACTTATAATTTTGGAATTCTCCATATAAGTTTATTGGAGGGAAATACCTAGGGACCAGAAGCAAGTACGACCCTCCAAAATCATTAAATATCATAATTTCCATATGTCTTGGGAGGAGAAACCTTGATTTAGTTATTGTCCTGAATTCCTGATTTTTACTCTCCATTACCATGTTTATTAATTTGAGTGCAAATTTTTATTTTGAGTTTAATAACCACATTATAAATAGAGTAGAACTTACTTTTATACTTTTACACCCCTATCCGTCCCAGGACTATGTAGGCAGCTATTCTGGCATATTTGGCAGAGGGCTACTCCTCTGTTGTTGACAGAAGCTACTACTAGATTCTTAAGAAACACTCACTAAAAGATCTGTGATGTTATTGATTTGGGCATTCCTTCCAAAGATGCAGGTTGCTACTCCTCCATTCCTGTTCAGCTTGTGAAGTTCTCAGCTATGCTCTCCCATAAGTTTACCACAAGGGTTCAACCAAAATAACAGGTACCTTCTTTGTTTTCTTTTCTTTCCTGATGATACCAAATAGAATGAAGGTATGGTACCCTGTGAGAAGAGACAGAATTTGAATTCAGGTACAACAGAGCAAGAGAAAAGGTCCCTCCCAAATTATCCTTTCCTATACCCTTGCTGTGCAGCAAGTGCCAATCTGCATTAAAAGAGGGAGTTTCTTTATTGGAAATTCTTTATGATGATGCAAACACAGCTCTGGTAAATGGGCAATAACCTTTGAAAATAAGTACAATAAAACCTTATAAATGCATGACAAATAGGCTGTGTTGGAAGTTAAAAAAGGTGAGAAAAAGTCCTACTAAAATTATTGAGAAAAAAAAAAGCAAAGATGATCTGTGAAAAGTCTGTACTGAAAAGTACTGTGGTTAATTACAATTTAAATGAAGTTAATGAAAAATACTATATAACATACATTTTTGGTATCCAGAACTATAACTTTAGCATTTATGGAAAGTTCCGGCCAATAATTCCCTTCAACCAATAGATAGGTTTTGTAACTTCTAATCTTAGAGATCTGCTTGAAGCACCTTGGGTTCAATGAATTACCTCAGGTAACACAATTCATATGTGTCAGAAGACTGGAACCCATGTCTTTCTCCCCGCTCCCAAAGATTGCCATTGATGCTTTGTGGTAACTTCCTCCTCCAAAAACAGTCTTCATGTGTTCTGTGGCCAAAGACTTCGTCTTCTTCAGAGTCAACCCATTGGTGATCTATAAAATAGAAATGATAAAAGAACCTACCTCCCACGGTTATAAGGATGAAATGAGATAATATTTGTAAAGCACTAAAAATAGTGACTGGAAAATCATAATAATACATAATAAAAAATTTGGACAATAATTAATATTACAAATAAATAAATAGTAGGGTCATAATAAATGTTCTTTTTCCTGTTTTGTTGATATTATGCAACCAGACTGGTCTAAAGATGAGATCAGTAGCTCACAAACACAGTCTTTCCATCTGGCTAAGACCTGTCAAAGCTTCTACAACATTGACATTGTTTTTGAGATTAAAAACCCAGGATCAATTCTGAACCAAGAGATATCACCAGAACAGGATTCTAATGGTGGAATTTCCATTATGGAATGCTGTTTCATAAACCTACCAACTACTGAGTATCATAAGAAATCATTAAACTTTAGATTCATAAATGTAAGTTTAATTGGAGGAAACTAATTTCTGAAGACCTTAGCTTGAAAAATTAATGATTTTTGGTCTGTTGCCTGATTCATGTTAAATATGAAAACTTACTAAGTAACTATTTTAACCTTAGAACTTGAAAAGAACTAGATTTTTGTTTTGAATTATCTCAAAATTGCTTAATTAAGAAATTTTAGGTGTTTGTTTTTGAGACTGTTTCCAGTGGTCAACTAGTCATTCATGGATCCCTCTTCTGATTGGTATAGAGCAGTGATGGGCAAACTGTGGCCAGTGGGCCAGATGTAGCCCCCTGAAATGTTCTATCCTGCCCTACGACATTATTCCTAATCTGACGAATACAATGAGTAGGATACAATACAATGAAATTTCTAAAGAGTTGCCTTAGAAACAGACTGACAAATGAGCATTTCCTTTCCTTTGGCCCCTCTTTAACAAGTTTGCCCATCACTGCTATAGAGACTTTGGTTCGTTTGGTGCTCTTTAGGTAATTTGTTGGCCCTTCACTCTTTGGGAGTCATCATATTGGTTCCTATCTTAGTGACTATAGCTCAGAACTTCAGAGCTCAGGTGATCATCCTCAGTCTCCCTGTAAGTCATGATTATAGGCATACACCAACTTGCCCAGCCTATAGCCTCCTTTCAAGGTTCAGTTCATATCTCACATCCTTTGTAAGCTCTTTCCTTTCACCTTATCCAGTAGTTATTTCTCTGTCCTCTCACCTTCCATATCTTTTTTTATCCATACCACTCATTTGGCACAGCAGAGTTTTGAATAATTAACTCTTTATGGGTATGCAAATAATGGGTATTTTACACAGTAGTTGGTTATTAATTATTGATAATTGGCTTTAGTCTTAGAATTGTTCCTCCACACACCCCAGACCTCTACCATTTACTAGCTGTGTGATCTTGGGCAGGTCATTTAACTTTTCTGAGTCTCAGTTTCCATACCTATAAAATGAAGTGATTTTACTAGATAGTTTCTGAGGTCTCTCCTAACTTTAAATGCATAATCCTTTGATCCTAAGATCCTATGTCTTGTGATTTCATCTCTATAGGCCACTGTCACTATGTATGAAAATTCCTTCTACCAAAGTAGGTTGTTAATTCATCTCTTCATCTTATCATCTCATAATAATAATAAAAATAATGATGATAATAATAATAAAATAACTAACATTTATATAGCACTTACTTTGTGCCAGGCACTGTGCCAAGTGCTTTATATTTAGTGTCTCATTTGATCCTCACAAAACCCTTGGGAGGAGATTCTATTACTCACTCTATTTTACATGTTAGTATGCAGTTCATTAGAATATTTCATAAAGTGGGTTAAATATTTTAAGGGTAAATGATGTGTTCATGGTGTCATACCTATGATAGTTCAGAGGAAGGACTTGAACTGGTCTTTGTGACTTCAAGGATCTATTTGCTATTCCCCACTGCTTCTTATAAATCTTTATTTTACAAAATATACACTAGCCCAGATGCTTGGGAACATATTAGTAATATAATGAAAATATAACTACTCTCTTACCCTCATCCCCTAAAACCAAGACTGTGTGCTACAGTGGAAAGAATGCAGGATTTGGAATCAGAGACTGTTGTTGAATCATTTCAGACATGTCTGACTCTTAATAACACCTAGTGGGTTTTTTTGGTGAAGATCTGGAGTGGTTTGCTATTTCCTTCTCCAGTTCATTTTATAGAGAAGGAACTAAAGCAAACAGGGTTAAATAAGTTGCCCAGAGCCACACTTCTAGTAAGTTTCTGAGGTCAGACTGTCAACTCAAGAGGATGAGTCTTTATGATTCCAGGCCCATGCAGTACCCTATCCTTTGCATCACCAGAGGACTTCAGGTCATATTCCAGCTCTGCCATTTATTATCTACCATGGTCCATGGGATTCCATTTCATTGGAAATAAAGATTTATAAATCCATACCCTGGGAATGGGCTTAAACAAGGGTGGTGACTGTGAAAGTAGAGAGAAATGAACAGGGGAAATCAGACCATTATTCACTCTCATATTACTTGCCTAACCTTATAACTTTAGGCATCCCAAAAGACTATAGGTTTAATTATTTCTATGCAGATGACTCTCAGTCTCTATGTTAACCTAGTCTCTTTCCTGAACCCTACTCCCACATCACTGTTTGGGCATTTCCAATAGTATCTTTGTTCAACATGTCTAAAAAGGAATTCATTATTTTTCCTTCCTAAACCATCCCTCTTCCTAACTTCCTTATTTCTATCAAGGGCACCACTATCTTTCCTGGCCCTTCACATTGGTCAACTTTGAAGTCACTATCTACTATTTCCTATTTCTCAACACCCATATCTAATTATTTGCCACATATTGCCAATTGAAACTTCACAGTATTTCTCACATGCACCTCTAGTTCTCTATTTACCTGTATGTTTAGGCTTAGCACTGGGTCTGGGATTAGGAAGAATTTAATTCGTATTTGGCCTCATATACTTACTGTTTGACTCTAAACAAATAATTAATCTTCTATCTATCTCAGATTCTTCATCTTTAAAGTGTGGCTAATAAAAACATCTATCTCCTAGAATTGTGGTGAAGATCAAATGAGATAACATTTGTGAAGTGCTTAGCATAATACCTGCCACATAGAAGGTGCTTTATAAATGCTGCTTCCCTCCCAATCCCTTCTCCAGTTATTACCATCACCTGAATTATTACAACAGTCTGTCTTCTTTCCTCTAGTCTCTGCTTCCTCCAATTTATCATTCATCCTCTCCATTGATATTCCTTTTAATAAGATCTATTTTTACTTTGGATTCGTCAGATATAATAACTGCAATTCTTGCCTTCTTTTTCTCAGGTGATGCCAAAAAAATTCTTCTCCAGCCTCTTACCTTTACCCTGTGTGTCTACTTGCCTCATGTGTGTTTCTTGTAGACAACATATGGTAGGATTTTGTTTTTTTAATCCACTCTGCTATCTGCTTCCGTTTTATGGGTGAGTTTATCCCATTCACATTCAGAGTTATGATTACCACCTGTGTATTCCTCATCATTTTGATTTCCTCTTTTAGTCCTGCTCTTTCTACTTTCACTATTTCCTTAAACACCAATGTTTTGCTTTTTAATCAGTCTCCCTTTTTCCCATACTCATTTTACTTTCCTTCCCACTCCCTCTCTTCTTATTCCTCTCCAATTTCTCTTTAAGGTCTATTAATGGCCATCCCCCCAACTTTTCCCTCCATTTTAATACACCCCTCCCCTCACCCTCCCTTCCTTATTCCCTTTCAACTTCTTTTAGGTTAAGATAGAATTATATACCCCAATAAATCTGGCTTTTTTTCCCTCTCAGAACTGACTCCACTGAGAGTAAGGTTTAAGTATTACCTAGTGTCACCCTCTTCTTCCCCTTCTTATAATAATATTCTTCCCCCTCTCATGCACCTCTTTATTTGGTATAATTTATCCTATTTCTTATCTCTTTATTTGAGTTTCTCTAAGTATAATCTTCTTTTTTGTATCCCCCCATATTTTTTATGTATCATCTTAAATAGCTTAATACCACACACAACCTCGGTCTGTGAATATTCCTTCTGTCTACAATAATGAAAACAGTTTTTAAGAGTTACAGATATTCTTTTTCCATATAGGAACATAATCAATTGGACCTTATTGAAGCCCTTAATCCCCCCCCCCTTCTTGTTTACCTTTTTATGGTTCTCTTAAATTTTGTATTTGGACATCAAATTTTCCATTTAGTTCTGGTCTTTTCTTTAGGAATGCTTAGAAATCTTCTAATTTATTAAATGTTCATACTTTGCCCTGAAAGTATAACAGTTTTGATGGTTAGGTGATTCTTAGTTATAGACTTAGTTATAGATTTAGTTATCTTCTTTATTATAGACTTAGTTATATACATTTCATGTTTCCTACTATTTTTTTTCATTTTTTTCATTTTGTTTTATTAATTCTTGCTGTCTCATGAGATCATTAACTTATACTTGCCCAATTGAAGTCTTTAAAGACTGATTTTCATCTGTGGTCTTTTGATTTTCCTTTTTGGTTTGGTGTCTTCTGTTTTTCATGGCATCCAGCAGGTCAATTCTGGTCTCCAATTTGCTTATTACTTTATTTGATTTCTGTCCCTCTTTTTCTATATGGGAAATTTTGTCTTTTATCTATTATTTCCTTTTTGTATTACTTTAATTTCTTTTTCCCACTTTTCTTCCTATTTTTTCTTCTACCTTTCTTACTTGGTTCTTGAATTCCTTTTTGAGTTCCTTCAGGGCTTGTGACCAATTTCCATTTTTTGGGGGAAGTTTGGATGTGTTTGCTTGTTTGTCACTCTCTACTCTTGCTTCTATATTTTGCTTTTTTTCTCCACAGAAATTTTCCAGGGTCAAGAGCTTTTTTTTGCTATTGCTTATTTCTTTTGCTGCTAGAGGGCTAAGTGGTGATTGCTTTCTTAGTTTCTGTCTCACATGGCTTTGTCTTGAAATTATCTTCCCTTCCCCATTGGTAGCCTGAGTGAGGGCAGGTAGATCTGTGATGTTCGTTGTGTGATCTTCCTACACTGCTGCTGCTGCTGTTGCTACTACTGCTATTGCTGCCTCAGACCCTCAACCAACTCCTCAGCCCTTTAGCTGTTGCTGCAGCTCTGAGCTCCACCTCCTATGGCTGGTTTTTTCAAGGGTTGGTCTGTAGAGTAGCACACTGTGCCACATTTTGCCCTGAGGCTGTCTTCTTCAGCTGCTGGGGCCTCTGTTGCTACTGCTGCTTCTACTGCTGCTGTGAGGGAGCAAGCTCCCTGCTATTCCCCAAGTCTCACTGCCAGGTTTGGCACAACACTCAGGGGTGAGTTTGTGGTGCTGTCAGCCAGTCCCCCCAAATCTAGAGACTTCCCTATCTCTGGTTCTCACTAGTGTGGTGAGTGAGAGAAGGAGTAGTCCCTTGTACAGTTTTCCCCCCCTTATAGCATGGGAATCTCCTCTCATTGCCTACCTTTCACATCTCATCCAGTGGAAGATCCTCTTTACTCTTCCTGTTTTGACCTCTGTTCTTTTGAGATGCTTTGTAATGATTGGTTTGGAAGAAATTTCTGAGTGCTCCAAGTTTTTCCTACTAGTAAGCATCAATATTGGCTCCTCCCCCTCCATCAGTATTCCTAAAGCACAAGTCTTACCGTGTATAAAGCAGAGATTGATCTGGCTGTTAAATCCTTTACATTTTGGCCCCATCTCATCTTCTTAGGCTACTTACACATCACTTTCCCTTTTGTTGTCTACATTCCAAATATCCTGATCAACTTGCTAGTCACCGTATTAGATATCCGATCTCCTGTCTCCTGTAATGGTGAGGCACCAGGGATGTTATTATTATTATTATTAAAATGTAACCTAAATGGTTTGTGGGTTCACACTGGGTTGAAGGAGAGACAGGACCAACCAGGATAGGGAGACGAGGGTTTACTGCCAAGCTTTTAGCTGACACAGGAATGGCAGTTGGCCCAACAGTCACTCAACTCACCTAGGCCAGGGCTTATGGAACCAGCAGACAAAAAAGGTAAAAGTTTATAACAGTTTAATTGAGGGAAATAATAAAAGGATGAGAATAAGGGATTCTATACTTAAAACATAAGGGGCATGGAAGGGCTTAACTACACTATCCTATTGACCTAAGCCAGGCAGGACCCAAAGGAAACAGTACTGAAGTCACAGGGAAAACTCCTCCATATCTGGTTCCAGTCACCTTTGGTCAGCTCAGCTAAAGGGCCTGAGGGTGGCTTTGGGGTCTCATGGTAAATCCAAGGATGGTCACAGGATACCAAGAGCCAACTCCACCAGGTGATCCAAGGTACGCAGGTAGGGATAGTGAGTTTGAAATTCTGTCTACCAGATCCCAAACCACTTCCCCACTTGTTGCAGCTCTGCAGATCTGTTGTCCACTTGCTGAAAGCCTTCACCTCTCAGGATCCCAGGGAAACTGGATGCAGTTTTTCCCTAACTCTGAGATCTCCCAAGGTTAACTACAGTTATGTTCCAACCACTAATAGAATCTCTCTCAGAGCACAAGCCCCACTTTCTGCTCCTTCATTCCATCTTGGAATCCTCCAGCCCTTCCTGATAGGTCCAACACTATTATTAAATTAATTGCTACATAACCCTCACAATACTCCCTCTAGGCATCCAATGCATTCCTTCCCCCTTTCTGCCTCTTTTATGCCGTAGCTCCATTCAAATTTTAGCCACTTCTACCTTTGATATAAAATCTTTCTTGATTCTCCTATTTGCAAACATTTACCCTCAAATTTCTTTGGGCTAACGTCACATGCATTTTATATTTATTTACCTTTGCAGGTAGTGTTTCCAATAAGAAGAATGTAACTTCTTTGAGGGTTGAGTCTGTTCATATTTAAAATAAACATTCCCACTCTCTAGCATATTAATTAATACATAGTAGGTGCTTAATAAATGGGTATTTAATTGAAATGAATTGCCCTTTGGTTTCTTTTTTTGTAAAACAGGAGTGATAGCTGGCTAACTACTTCGTGGGATTCTGTCAGAATCAAATGAAGTTTTTTCTACACATCAGTAGCATAGATTTTTGCCATTAGGGGAGGATTGTATTTATGGCCTCCAATCCATATTTCAAAGGTCCTTACCCAGAGGCCAGTCAACTCTGTCCCTCCTTCATTTTGTTTCTAGTTCCCTCTCAAGATTAATGGACCCTAAAATGATTTAATGAATAGGGCCACCTGGCTCAGAGGAAAGTAGGAGGAAAGGGAAACAGGAATTCTAGTATTATTTTTAATCCCTAAGAAAACCATCAGGAACTGTGGCCAGAAGCTAGGAGAAAGGGAGCAAAGATCACCCACTCACCATAGTCTGGCCATGCATGGTGATAGGAGACTTTGTATTAAGAGTAAATGATTTCTACTGACTCAATCATTCAACAAGTGATGGCCAATCTAAGATGAAATTTAGTAGTGAGCAACAAAAAGTCGTATGCTGGCATTTAAAAGAAATTACTTACTCTGTTTAAATACAGGATGGGGGAGAGATGGTGTGGAAATAGTTATTTTCTGGGGAAAATCTGAGGTTTATTTGATCATATTTTAGATTATATTTTCTCCAATTACATATAAAATAACTTTTAACATTCATTTTTTAAAAAGTTGAGTCTCAAATTTTCTTGAGACATGCCCAAGTCTTGCAATTGTAGTTCTTATTTTTTCCTTTAAATTAAATTTTATTTTAATTTCAGTTCCAAATTTTTTCTCTCCCTCTAACCTTCCTCCATCTATTGAGAAGGCAAAAAATATAGCGCCTATTACATATATGAAGTCATGCAAAACATTTCCTCATTAACTATGTTTACATATATAAAGAAATATGCTTCAATCTGTACCCTGAGTTCATCTTCAATTGTTTCTCTTTCAAATGTTGTAACTATCAGTCACACACACAATTGTGAACCTGGGCAAGTTCCTTAATCTCTCAACCTCAGTTTCCTCATCTGTAAAAATAAGTATAGTAATTACACCTATTTTATAAGATTATGATGATCAGATGAAATAACACATACAAAGATATTTGTAATCTTTAAAGATATGTATATATGTGCATTCATATATGTGTATATATATTTTGGTTGTTTATTCTTCATCCTTCTTTTTTCAAGATGACCATTAACATGAGGGGTGCTGTCTTCACTCTTGCCCATAAAATGGATTTAAATGAGGCAGATTTGCCTGTTGTCAGCCTCACTTTCTTTTCTAATGTCATTGAAGGCTTAGTGGCAAGATGAAAGACAGGACAGCTGGTGATGGCCAGGTCCACTTTGGATGAACTTGGTGTCTCTGAAGTCTGACCAAGCTCTAAACATTCCACAGCGCCTGCTTCAATTGCCGTATGGCCATTGGAACAAATTGTTCTAGTCTGCCCATTCTGCCAGAAGAGGTCTTCACATGCTTGGGGCAGACACCCCTCTAACTCACCAATAGGCTTTCAGACCACATAGTTTCCCTCAAACTGGTTTAGCCCATCTGGGGAGATGGTTTACCATGGTGTCACCTCTGCCAATGCTGCAACTTCTTGGAGTCACAGATGAGAGCTGGATGACAAGTTAATGACAAGATATGGACGAGCAGTTCTGGAAAGGACTTGGTAAACCCTCACGCCAGAGATGCTAGTCCTCCTGGAACACCATATACATACACACAAATATCTAATATCTATTACTTTTATTGTTATCATCATCATCATCAAGCAGGACATAAAGGAAACTTTATTTTTAATTTATTTTAGTTAAATGTATACTTAATTAAAGGATTAATTCCAGGGAGGGTATATAAAGTGGAAAAGGGTGCTGGACGTGTAACTTTGAGAGCTGGGTTCAGATCCTTGATCTGCCACTTAATAATGCCTGTGTGACCTTGGGAAAGTGACAAAGCAACTCTGGACTTCAATTTCCTCATCTGTAAAATAAAGTGTTCAAACTAGACGACTTATGAGGTCCCTTCTAACTCTAAAGCTATGATTTTCTAATCATAATTCTTGCTGTTCTTCACCCCACTCAGTTAGTACTGTCAGGCCCTCATATCCTTGATTGAATAGCAGAATTCAGCCTATATTTTTGCATGCTGGTAAATTCTACTCTATTTTCCCCAGCAGTACCCACTTACCTTAAATGCAGGACTCTGAGTTTAGACCCATCCTTCTGTTCAGTCTGCTTTATACTCTTTAAGCCCCTCATGTGGCAAGTTCAGGCCACTTGAATACTTCAGTATAGGTCACAGTGAGGGTTGTCCAGTTTCCTTACACATGCATTGAGATGAAAGAACAAATATGTTTTAAAAATATCAGAATTCTTGGCATCACTTATTAGTCCTTGGAACCATGTCCAGCATTAAGGCTGTGACTTTTTGGAAGGTCATGATTTGTACCCTTGCAGAAATGCTGAGTTTACAAAAAATATTTTTTGCCACACATTTTTTGGACACCTTGATGTATTTCACATGTGATCTGATTTACTTCCACGCCTGGGACTATGGATCTGAAATAATTTGCATGGCTGTAACAAGTGATGACATTTTGTGCCATGGATAATTCAACAGGCTTCCCTTGGAGGGGTTTACTGTGCTAGTCCTTTCAAAGGTCATTCCTGCCCATGAATACTAGTCTTTTGCCATAAATGTCACAAGAAAGGAAGGGATCAGTATCAAATCAACCCAGGAGTAAGGATAAGTATATCTGAGGCCAGAGGCGGGTTGGAAGGGGGAAGTGTAAAGGATGTGAAGGAAATACAAGTGAATTGAGGCCACTGATGGTGCTTTTGTGATGGGATAAGTGATTTTTTTTTTTTTTTACAAAGCCTTCACTTAGGCATTTTTTAAGTCTGATTGTGTCCTTTGATTGTAATGACAGGTTATGGTTACACATTATTAAAGATGAATACTAAATAAATGACTAAATAAATAAGGGAGAAATCGAGTATGATTAGTGTCATAGCGACCAAAAAAGAGATCGAAGAGAATGGCTCACTCATCCAATGAGATGATTTATGTGCTGCACTCATGATCTTTGAAAATAACCTTTGAATGTTCCCATTACTAAAGATACATTTGCATTGCCTTCCATAATCAGAGGTCACAGATTTACGAGTGACAGTATGCTTTCTTTTCTTTCATAGCTGCAAAATAGTTGTGGAGTGAACTAGCCTCTTGAGAAGCTTAAGATTTTACTATATCTTCTGCAGTTTTTTTTCTTATATCTCCTTGCACCTATGAAGGAAGGAAGTATTCCTATGGAGATGGTATAAGCATCAAAGAACTAAGCCAGTGCTAGAAAGTAGTAGTCATAGAAATGTTATGAATGTAAAACAAGGTTGAAATGCTTAATTGAGCAGTCAGGAGTGGAGCTTAAAAGCAATGAACTGGAATAAGGTCAAAATACTAAAGATACCATTAAACTGTAAGACTTTGAGTTAATCACAGGTTTCATCATTATATATATATGTGTGTATATATGTACATATATATACATATGCATATATACACATATATGAAGGATATGTTTAGCAGTTCATCTCCTCTTCTACTTGTTAAAAGTATAAGTTTTTAGAATAAGCAAGCCAGAAAGCTACAATTTTGTCTCTAAGGTCTATGTCATGCACTCTGGTTGGAAGTTCTGGCATGAGCTTGTTTCAAAGCTTATGTGGGAGGGAAGGAACACTTTTTGCTTTGTGAGATATAAGTAAAAGTGAGACCAAGTAAACAATAGATATAAAAATGATCTAAGTCTGAAGGACAAGTTGCTTAAGCATTATATTTGTTATTACTTTATGTCATGATAGAGGTTTAAGGGCTTGACTCTTGATGGTTTATTTCTTCTAGGCTTAAGTCTACTACTTAGAAAAGTAGTGTTTGAATTGTTTACCATGATAGTTCACTTGATGGACTCATAAATCTGCCTTATAGTTCTAAAAGAAGTAGTCACTGAGTTAAGCCTGACTCAGAGTTCTAAGAAAGCAGTTGCTCATTTCTAGATGATAAGCTGTAGAATATGAGAGAGCACAATCTGCTTTAGTTATTTGCATGTGAAGAATTGAAAAATATGGACAATATCACTAGTTTATTATTTGAGGACAGATAGTTACCTGGTTATAAATAAAGATGAAAAATTGGTTATTCTCCCTTTTTATCTTTCTCTTGGCTACCCTGGCTTCCTTTAAATCTTTGCTAATATGCCCCTTATTCAAATAGTCTTTCCTGATTCTCTTTAATGTTTACATCTTCTCTCGTTGCTTTTCTCCAATTTATACTGTATGTATCTTGTTTGTGCAATTATTTATATGTATTATATATTTATGCATTATTCTTTTTATTTGCTTTTAATTTTATTTTATTATATTTATTATATATTACATGTTGTCTATATATTATAAGACTGTGAGTTCCTTGACAGTAGGGACTATTTAGACTTTTTTGTATCCTCAAAGCTTAGCATGGTGTTTGGTACGCATTAAATGTATAATGCATGCTTACAAACTAATTGACTACTAACAGTGATTTAAGAAAGGATCAATTTTTGCAAGTATCCAGTCAACAAACTAAAAAAAGTTGAGGAGTGGCAAATGGGCAGATTCTAGGAATGTGTCAGAGAGGGACCATAATTCTCTCTCTCTACCTGTCACATGTTATTGGGCAGAATTTGTGGGTCAAAAGAAGCTGGAATATTTTCTCCTATCACATTCTACTGAGAAAAAGTAGTAATGAAAGAAAAAAAATAATAGTCTACTCTTGTTAATGTAAAGCAGGGGTCGGCAACTTATGGCTCTCAAGCCATATCTGGCTCTTTCGAGGGCCAGATATGGCTCTTTCTGCAGGAGCCATAAAGTCATTTTTGTTTTCAGGCACTGTTACAGGAGCGCACCACAGCATAGTAACTAACAATTTATGCATGACATCATGCATCACGTGATACGTCAACATCATGACGTGTAGTGCAGAGGTGCAATCAACCCTGCAAAAGGCTAACTGCAGAATTTCTGGCAGTTGAGAGGGTTTAGAACCCTGACTAGAGGCAGTTGGTCCTGGAGGCTTGGTCAGAGCAGAAGGGTCAACTGAACTTGGTCTTTGGGCTGAAACCTGGCCTTGAATCTGTGCCTTTTCTCTTGAGATTTTGTAGCTTAGCTAATTCCTCTGGATCTCCCTGACATTCCCTATTCCATTCCCCATTTCCTTTCCTAATTTCCTGTGGGTTTTGGGAGAAGGGTGGATTTGGGTGGTAGCAACCAAACTTTGAAGACTTAGGTTTTCCCCATAGACAAGTAGGGCTTACCCTTGATACAAATTATCTCCTGATTCATTGTGTATAACTTCCCTAACCTTAAAGGCAACAAAGCCTCCTGGGCTGAGTGGGAGCAGGCTCTTTCTCAGTTTGCCCCATTCATAGGTCCCTCCCCAACCTGGAGCTTCTCCCTAGGTGTTTGTTAGAGAAACCTTGTATCCTTCTGTCCTTTATAATCAACCCTGAAACTTAATAGACCCTGTTGTTATTTAATCAAACTTTTTGCTAAATTGTTGGTTGAATGATAAAAGAGGGATAAGGAAAGAAAGGAATAGTTTTTCTTTGGGTCCTGAGGGGAGTTGGAGGCATCCATCTTGGAGGAAGTGGTGATCTCTATACTTCCTCTGAGAAGCCCTTCTATTTCACAGACAGGGAAGAGCCCTGGGTCTCTTTCTTTGTGAACTTGAGAAACTGACTAGAAAGCCCTCTAGTCAGATTCAAACCATTTCTGACTGGCCCTAACCTTTTGTCTGTAGAAGTGCCCTTCCTGCCTAAAAGGGCTCAGTCTGTTTCCCTTCAGTGTCCTCTGTCTCAAGCCTATGTACCCAGTCTGTGTCTCCCTATTGCAGCTGCCTTCCCAACTACCTCATCCCCATCCTCTCCCCTTGCCGCTCATTATACTTCATCCTCTTATATTTCCCTAAACTCAGCCATTTCCTTACATCTCTCCTACTGCCTCAATCTACTACCTCCACTATTGCACCCTCCTTTCCCGCCTACTGACTTAGGGACCCACAAACCCCATCCACATGCTTTATTCCCTTATTACAGACATCACATGTCACATACCTTTCGGTACCGCAACTATCTTCTAAGATAGAAGCTTCCTCATTGATATTGCCGCGCGAGATGAATCCTGGTCTTTAGTTCGGCTTGGTAGGTGTGCTGTGTGTTCCTCCTTCTGCCCTCCTTTTACTCTTTCCACACTTGTTACTGACATCTTGGGGTTCTGTATAGTGATTGGTCACTTTTGTCTACATTCTCTACCCCTCTGCCTCTGATTTACATGGCTTTATCTCAGTGTATTTATACATTTACAATCCATCCCTGGAACTGTCTCACTTGTTTTACCTATTCTGCTGCTATATTGATTTTTAGTGAGGACACTGCCTTGTTTGTGACCTCTATTCATGGGGTCTGCACTCCCTATTTGTGGGATTGTTATTGTTTTTAACTTTTCTACCTGCTCTTAAAGGGGAACTCTCATCAGATTACATCTTTACATATGCTTCATTAGTGAGAAGCATTTCTCCCCAGTAGTTGTTTCATTTGATACAGAATGATTGAGTAGGCAGCACTGATAAACACCTATACCAGGAAATGTGTGTGATGTGTCCTGGCCAGTTTTCCATGAAAAGTTACCCTCCTCCCCCACTACTTACTAATGCCTGCACACAAGTAATGTAATTTTCTGTAATCTTCTGATCTCCTACTTAATTTATGTGGCCAAATGGCTTAACCAGCAGGCCGACAGCTTTTTCTTCTCCTGTTGCCTGACTTGAGAGAGGGTGAGGAAAAAGTATTCTTCCCTGAATTTTTCTTTCTTTATTTCAGCAATTTTCTTAGTGTAAAGGAGTTTTATGTGTAAGATCATGTTTAGCAGATGGAAGTCTCAATGCCTCCATGAAGCTTAACCTCACCACATATCAACTAGACTATAAATCCATCAGCAAAACCATGCAGCACCAGAAGTCAAATCAATGGTAAGAAGTACTTTATTCATCACTGGTTAGCACATAATAACATTATTAACATATCTCAGAGACTTATTGTACTTTAAAAGTGTTGTTCTTATATAAAATTCACGTATTTACTTATATTCAGTGTTAAACATATTGTACGGCTCTCACAAAATTACATTTTTAAAAAAATGTGGCATTTATGGCTCTCACAGCCAAAAAGGTTGCAGACTCCTGATGTAAAGGATAGAAAGAGATTAGAAGTAGAAAACTGGCACCTGTTCCTTTTTTATTTTTTAGTTGAAATTTTTGATTTAATTAATTAATTTAGAATATTTTTTCTTGGTTACATAATTTATGTTCTTTCCCTCCCTTCCTCCAAATCCCCTCCCATAGTCAACAAGCAATTCCACTGGGTTTTATATATGTCACTAATCAAGACCTATTTCCATATTATTGATATTTGCAATAGGGTAATTGCTTTGAGTCTATATCCTCAATCGTATTCCCATCGACCCATGTGATCAAGCAGTTGTTTTTCTTCTGTGTTTCTACTCCCACACTTCTTCCTTTGAATGCTTGTTCTTTCTCATAAGTCCCTCAGAATGGTCCTGGATCATTGCATTGCTGCTAGTACAGAAGTCCATTACATTCAATTGTGCCATACTGTATTGTCTCTATGTACAATGTTCTCCTGGTTCTGCTCCTTTTATTCTGCATCACTTCCTGGAAGTCATTCCAGTTCACAATTAATTTCTCCAGTTTAATATTCCTTTTAGCACAATAGTATTCCATCACCAACAGATACCACAATTTGTTCAGGCATTCACCAATTGAAGAGCATCCCCTCATTTTCCAGTTTTTTGCCACCACAAATAGCGTGGCTATAAATATTTTTGTACAAGTCTTTTTCCTTATCATCTCTTTGTAGTACAAACCCAGCAGTTGTATGGCTGAATCAAAAGGTAGGCAGTTTTTTTAAGTCCTTTGGGCATAGTTCCAAATTGACTGGCACCTGTTGCTGGTTATTGATAGAGAAGAAGAAGAGGAATATGGGAAAAGAAAAGAGGTAGAGAAGCTATTGGTAACTTCAGAATACCTGTCATTGAGTTTTCCTAAAACAGGATAATATTACTTCAAATGAGGGCACCATCTAAGCTTGAACTTGGAAATGGTACATATTTTTTGCTGATGAGGAGAAAATCCAACTCAGAAGAAATACAGTATGGAAGCAGAGAATCTAAGATGTCCAAATGATATACTAGTCTTGCTGAGATATGTTGTCCACTGAGGCACAGATCAAACACACATCAACATAGCTTAGCAGTAGAAGTATTTGTTCAATGTATACATTTCACCAATAAAAAGGTGTTCAGGGATATTTCTCAAGAAAGAGAGTGCCTAAGTCACCTGTTGCAGAATAATAAATTGTCCTAGTCATTAATGTTCCCTCCATGAATGCTTTACTACCCCAGAACTTTAAGGGGGTGCATTGATGGGATAATGTAACTGACATTTGTGGGTGGAATACTTTGTAAATCTTACCTGTTTGCTTTGTATTTTCAGTAAATGTTTTCTAAGACTATTAGAGTTGATTGGTTATTGGAAGATATACCAATGGAGGTTTCTGAACTATTATAGCATTAGTGGAAATAATCACCTCAAAGTGTTATCACTCAGACCCTGAGTGTCAGAATAATATCTGTATATATGCCTCTTTGAAGCTGCACCTTGACCTACAAAAACTGACTGAGATCAGTGGAGTAAATTAGCCCCATTCTAAGGCTGCAAAAGAAAGGCAAGAAATAGTATGATAACTATTGAGAAAGATCATCTGAAGATTTTTTAAGGAGAGGATCAGCATAAGCATACTTGTAGGCAGTAGAGAAGCAACCAGTAGATAAGGACTGATTGAAGACTAGTGAGAGTGGAGAGAATAGAAGGGACTATATGCTCAACATGATATGAAACACAATTGCTCATTCAGTAGGAGTATGTGAGTACAGTGAGAAGGGCCACTTTCTATAGTCATCTGAGTAATGTTAGATGAGGAGACGAGGGCAAAAGGTAGCTAGTGGTGACAGCTTTTTTTCCCCCAGTGAATACCAATTCAGAATAGTCAAGTGGTTCAGTGGACTGATAGCCAGGTCTCGAGAAAGTAGGTCCTGGGTTCAAATCTGGCCTCATACACTTCCTAGTTATGTGACCCTGGTAAAGTCACTTAAGCCCACTGCCTAGGACTTACTGCTCTTCTGCCTTGGAACGAATACACAATATTCACTCTGAGTTGGAAGGTAGGGATTTTTTTTAAAGATGCAATTTTTCACTGAAATATGAGGTTCAATTCATGAGCTAAGTTCAAGAAGGTAAGTTTAAAAAGCTGAGGGAGGGGAGAAGCCAGGGGAATTTTAAAGACACATAAAAAAAGGTTTGGTGAAGTTGCTGAAGTGAGGGCAGAGTTGCATTACCTCACCAAGGGGATAAGATGAGGAAAGGAGGAGAGTGTATTCAGTTGAGAAGTGATGATCTGCAAAAGAACTCAGGGGTGGAAGGATTGGAGGTCACAGTGAGTATGCAGAACAAGGTAAGAGTATGTAAGACAGAGAGAGAAGTATAATGATAACAGATTATAATTAGATGAAGGAATTTCACAGTTCATGAGTGTAGAAATGAGTGAACACTTGTGGGTGATGACCATGTTTGTGTATAGCTAAGTTGGGGTAGAATAGAAAATCATGGGAAATGAGTGAGTCAAGGAACTGTGAATTTAGGGTACTAGAGGGAATGTCAATATGTGTGTTGAAATCCACTAGTATAAGAGCAAGAACTGGAGAAGAGAAAGAAGATACAGACCAGGTACTGAATATTAATAGATAACAGCTACCAGAAACATGGTTGGGTAATAAAATATGAACTAAACAAATCTGAAAAAAGAGAGAGGTTCTTTAGAGATGATGATAGGGAGAAAGTCTGGAAG
Source organism: Gracilinanus agilis (assembly GCF_016433145.1). NCBI lineage: Eukaryota > Metazoa > Chordata > Mammalia > Didelphimorphia > Didelphidae > Gracilinanus > Gracilinanus agilis. Next base: position 357,506,487 of record NC_058132.1, read on the forward strand.
TGGCAGTGGGGAACAAGGAGCATTATAACTTCCCCATTTTAACCAGGAGTCATTGGAGTATAAGTATAGTTTTGGAAAGGAAAGCTATGTTATCAAGAGGGAGCCAGGTCATTTAAATGAAGAAGATGGAATGCGTTAAAAAGGAAAATGTTTAATATGAAAGGAAGTTAGTTATTTATGAAGCAAATATTCCAAAGAGCACATTGGAAGGGTTAGGTAAATGTCAGAGTAGAAGGTGAAGGTGGGAATTAGTTTTCAGAAGTTGGAAATATGGAAGTGTTCACTAGGGATGAAGAATGAGGTTGGAACCATGACAACCAGAGGTTCAGAATCACTGAGATGGAGTAGGTACAATGTATTGGATTTAAGATAATCATTAAGGATTGAATTTCAACGAGGCTATCATCACTTCTATGTGTTTGGCTTTGAAATTATCCTAGGATATGTGGGTTTTGAAGTGTTGTGACTGGTGCCCCAGGGGTCCCTCCCCCTTACTTTCTGGTGTGGGATTGCTCTTGAATGGACTAATCCCGTGCTAGGGGGGACCATACCCCCTACTTCTGGGAGCAGGATTGGTCTATATAAGGACCAATCCCAAACCTAGGAGGGAACTTTGAAAGAAACTTAATTCAAAATTAAGAGAGGTAGTTAATTTCAGCCAGAGGGAAACTCTGGTTGTCTTTTCTTTAATAAAGTTTAAAAAAAAAGATCAAAGGATAGAGTTTTTTCTTTTCGCATCATTATAGATATTAGGCAGTAGCTTAGGGTTATAGAACTAGGATACCACTTAGGATGCCCACTTCCTTCTCAGGTCCTTAAAGCAACCAGCATAAAATTGTAGGTGACTTAGAGCTTGGACAGGATGGATATATTAAGGAGAGTAGGGTTCTTCTTTCCTTCCTAGACAGGCAAGGTAAATAATGAAGTCTCTAGTAGAATGCTCCCAGGATCTATTTAATGTTTTTATCAATGACTTGGATAAAAACAAGAGATGTCATACTTATCCAAGTAGCAGAAGAGTAAGCCTGAGCAAAATAGTGAACATGGTGTATGATAGAAAAGACATACCAAAAAGGTGAAAGCATCATAAACTCAGAGTGTAATAATACTAAGTGGAAGAAAAATGCCTTAGTAACAATTCATCTTTGAGAGAGAGACAGAGAGACAGAGAAGAGAGAGAGAGAGAGAGAGAGAGAGAGAGAGAGAGAGAAAGAGAGAGAGAGAGAGAGAGAGAGAGAAGAGAGAGAGAGAGAGTGTTGTGGCTTTAGTAGACTATTCACTCTGCATGAGTCACTGTGACATGGAAATTAAAAATGGTAATGTGAATTTATGCTATCAGAAAATCATAGTATTCTGGGCTATGGGGAATCCTATTGGACTTTTCCCTTGGTCAGAGCACATTTAGAACACTCTAATTAGTTCCAGGCACTATATTTAGTGTAACCTGAGTACCAAAACTTATTCACATAAGACTCTTCATTGATAGAGAATTATTACTCAATGATCTGAACCTGTATGAGAGTAGGAGTTTGGGAGAATTTGGGAGAAGACATACACTAGTTTTCTGGCTTTCAGTTTTCAAAAAGAAAAAATGTGGTTCCAAACTCTCTTTAGGTTCCTTAAGGGAAAGAAAGATTCTGGGAAGAAACCAATTTTTAAAGTAGTTTATACTTTGATCCTGCCCCTAAATAGAGCAGCTAGGTGGTACAGAGTACCAGGCCCGGAGTCAGGAAGACTCAATTTCATGAGTTCAAATTGGGCCTCAGTCACACTAGGTGTGTGACTCTGGGTAAGTGACTTAACATTATTTGCCTAAGTTCCTCATCTGAAAAATAAACTAGAAAAGAAAATTGACAGTCACTCCAATATTTTTGCCAAGAAAACCCCAAATGGGATCATGAAGAGTTGGACATGACTGAAATAAGTGAGCAACATGTCCGTATTCCCTGCTTATTATACTAGAGACTCTAGGAAATTTCCCATTAGGTTAAAGCTAGGATTCTTTCTAAAATGATCTAAGCTATTTTACTACAAGTGGGAGATCTCATGTCCTGCAAATTTTTATCTGGTTTCTTGATTTGTTCCCAACTTGGACAAATAGGTTAATTTATTATTTATCATGTGAGGTCTTTGTGTAAATTGAATTTAATGAAGTTAAACCTTGTATACATAGTTTGAAGTTCTACCTCCACATTTGTGTATAGTGATCAGGACATCACCCTGAACGTGAAATTTATTTCCCTTAGATTAACAATATTTGACAGTTGGAAGTGGGTCTGGGGAGAGGGAAGGAAAGATATCGTTCTAGTTCAGTACTTCCTTCTGAGGAGATCAGAGTGGTTAGTCTCTGGCTCCAATCCTCTGCCTCCCTTCCTGGCAGGAATCAAAATCTCCAATGAAGATTAGGCAGAGGAGACTCCCTGCAAGCCACATTTACACAGATACATATTAATGACATACCTGGATAACACATAGAACATAACCTACTCAAAATTAGGAAAGACATTGATAAGCTGCAGAACAACCAGAAAAGTGAAGTAGATATCATGAAAGAACCTCTTGATTGTTTCCTATCTGTATTCATAGAAAGGGCTGGGATATTTAAACAAAAGAAAAGAAGAATCAGGAAGCACTTGATAGCTTTCTTCAAATATCTAAATATCATATAAAAAGAGAATTAAATGTGTTCTGTTTGGACTCAATTAGCAGAACTAGGAGTAATTTGTTGAAGGTGTTAATAGACAAATATAGGCTTGATGACAGAAATGGTGAGTGTGTGTGTGTGTATGTGTGTTTGGTGAGGAGGTAGGGAAGTAGATATTTTCTAAATGAGAGATATTCCAAAGTATTCCCTTTACTAGAGTTTTCTGAGCAAAGACTGATTCACCCATTGTCACCTATGATTTAGAGAGGATTAAAAAAATGTTATCTTCCATCTTAGAATCAATATTGCCTATTGGTTCCAAAGCAAAAGAATGGTAAGGGCTAGGCAATAGGGAGTAAATAACTTGCCCAGAGTCACACAGATAAGAAGTATCTGAGGCTAGATTTGAACCCAGGACCCCTTATCTTTGCTCTGATTCTCAATCCTCTGAGTCACCTAGCTAACCCTTTAGAGAGAATTCTTAGCCCTTTATATACTCTCTGAGTTTCTGTAATTTCTTAAGTCTTATTTTTTTCCCTTGTGGAAACTGTAATACTCCTTTCCACCCAAGAGTATTGTGAGAAAAACATTTTAAAAAACAAAGTGCTTTGTCAATGGGAGTTGTTATTAGATGACTGTGCTTTCAAACTCCAGGTACAAGCTCTGTGAGACAGTCAACATCACTGTGTTGTACTGAGGTTCCCTGATAAGGATCCAGCTTATGTTCGTGTCATCGAAAGAATAATCTACCAAACTATGGCCTTTGATGAACACTAGTTGGTTCTCCATCTTTAGACAAGGCACATATATCACCCCCTTCATATTTCAAGAGGCTGCTAAAGCTGAGAGCAGTTTCCTGTATGATGTGTTGTACTACTCTGGGAGCAGCATTTTGAGTTTTGTTTAATGATGTGAGATACATCGATGCTTCGGTGTAAACAATGTCCTGTGTCAGACTTTCCAGACTTTCCACCTTAAATGTGAAAAGCCAGATTTTTAAGAGGGAGCTATAGCTCTGAACCTTGTTGCCTAGGTTTTAACAAGTGTTGATGTCAGGAAAATTAATTAAGAAGTGATCTCCAACCCTTGTCATTTAAGTTAAGGCAACTCTTCTTTGTGAGGCTCCAAGTGAGTCACTCTGACTTTTGACCTTCTCCTTGGAAATGAAAGGTCATTAGAAAAAGTTAAGTCTCCTCCATGTTGGAATGCTTCTAAAGCCTGCTCGTAACATTCCATTTACAGAGGTAATAGGAGAAGACAGAGGTAAAGGTCACCGTGACCTTTTTATTTTAGTAAATTATATCATACAACTTGACTTGTATTTTGCCACTTAGCTTGATAATTGGAACCATCTTCCTTTCATTCTAATCCATGTACAACTGTTGTTGTTGAGATAGCAACAGTTACTTACCAATTTCTGGGGATGTTTTCCTCTAGACCTTCATTTTGGAAAAGGAAGTATTAAAGGAAATAAATGATAATAACCTCCAATAGATTGCTCCTCAAGGGCAGAGACCAGGTTTTTGACTTTGTTTGTATTGATAGAATAAACACTTAATAAGTGCTTGTTTACTGTCTGAGAGATCTGAGATTGCATTTCAGAATGCTTTTCAGGCTGACTGCACTTGGGATTTCAATGATGGGCATATCCAGATGAAGAAACTGCCTCCATCAGGGCAGGTTATCACTTCTTCTGAAACTTAGAATGTCAGAGGATTGCCTAGTGCCTTGAGAGAGCAAGTGACTTTTCCAGAGTATCACAGCTAGAATGGGTTAGAGGTAGGATTTGAGCCCGAGGTTCCCTGTTCCCCATCTGCTATGCAATGCTGTCAGACTGACTGGCTAAGCATAGTTTAAAAAGGAGATAGGGGAGAAAAAAGGCATATTGGTGAGATGTAAGTAGAGTAATGAAAATATTGGCATAGAGAGCTGGGGAAGATCCATCTCAGCTTAAAGGAGAAGTTTCAAAGTATCATGTAGCATGATGAGCCATGGAAAGGAAGACATTCATGAGGGGAGCAGAGGGAAGGAGGAAGTTACTTGGGAATTTTAATGTAACAAATAAGTAGATTGTTTTAAAAGAACAAAAATATTTTTTTCCATTTTTTTCAACCAAGTGTTAAGCTAATGGTAGCATAACCTTTAAAACCATAAAGTTAAGGGGCAGCAAGGTGGCACATTGCATTGAGCCAGGTCTGGAGTTGGGAGGACCTTTAATGTCCCACAACAATCCTGCAAAATATGTGTAATTATCCCAATTTAAAAAAATGAGAGGCAGGGAGGTTGTAGTGACCAATGTAAAAAAGCTAACAATGTCTTAGGTGAGATTTGAACTCAGTTCTTCCTGATGTAAAGTCTTACAGTGACTCTACGATGCCATGCTGCCTCTTGGGATAACTAACAAGAAAGAATGCAGCTGTTCAATTCCTTCCTTGCTTCTGGGGTCTTTTCTAAGGATAATGACTTCTCAACCAGAAAGCATGAAATAAAAATGGCTAATAGGGCATTGATAGCCAAGACAAGTTGAGAGATAGTAAAAGTACTTGGCTGATTATATGTATTCAAGTCATCTGGCTCTAAGGAACTTCTGAACACTGATGAACATTCAGGTTTGGAAAGACCTAGCAGAGGTGACTGCTGAACTAGAGCCAGTAACAGATGACAGATCATGGAATAGAACAAGGGTACTATAGCCCTGGAGTAGGGCAAGTTGACTAATTTTCAGAAAAGAGAAGAAAATGGAACTTGAAATATATAGGTCAGTGATCTTAACTCATTCTTGGTAAAATTTTAGAACAGATCTTTTAAGAGATGGTTTGTTGGGGGGGGGTAGCTAGTTTGCTCAGCTACTCAAGCATAGAGATGGGAAGTCCTGGGTTCAAATCTGGCCTCCGATACTTCCCAGCTGTGTGACTGGGCAAGTCAATTAACCCCCTTTGCCTAGCTCTTTCTGCTCTTCTGTATTAGACTTAATCCTAAGAGAAAAAGGAAAAGTAAAATAATAACAACTATAAAGTTAGTGCAGTGGAGACACCCAGATAATGAGGAAAATGGGCATGTGCCTGACTGAATAAAAATAAAATCTATAAAGCAAACCTTTGCATTCTAGTCTTTGTTCTATTGTAGGCTGTGGCTCTTTTAGAAAGTCGCCCAAATTCATTATACTTCAATGTCTCCATTTCAAAAATGGACCCATTTTCTCTATTTCGTTGGGATGTTATGCCATTGATACTTGCATTGAAGCTTTATGAAAGAAATCTACAAATTCTAGGTGACAGGCAGTATAGTATAATACAGTAGTTCAAATTTTTGGCCTCAGAATCCTTTTACACTCTTAATATTTTTTGAAGATCTCTTTATACTCATAAAGTTTTTTGAGATTTTGTTCATGGGTTATATCCAGGAGTAGGCTGATAAATGTTTAATTAACCACCTTTCTGAAAAAAGATTTCTGGATTAAGACTTATTTTATTATACATAATGTATAACACTTCATCTAACTTGGTTTATTTGTGTCATTCTCTACAGGGCACTGTAATTAATTCAGTGACATCAATATTGCCCTCATATGTTAAGGGGCGGGGTAGGAGCTAGCTTATCTTCAGTGTACCAAATACCAACAGTTCAAATGGGTTAAAAACTTACATCACATACAACAGCTGCAAGAAATCAGTTTTCATTTTGGTTCAAGTATACAATAGTTTTTTGAGTGAAATTCTCTCTTAAGACTTGGATTTCAAATTTACTCTGAATTATTTATTTGTATCTTCTCCATTAGTTCCTTAGGTCTAGGTAATCAACAAAACAGGCTCAAGTTCTGATTCGTAGTGCTTGACAATCTCTGAAGTATAAATGCTCACTCAGAAAATGTAATAATCAATTTTTGCCAGTGGTAAGAGCTGGCTCCAGCACACCCCTTGTTATATCTATCAATATTGATCAAATTAGACATTATGGTAAATTTTAAGTATGTATGCATACATACTAATTTAAAATTAAAATTGACCAATTACATGTTAACATAAATCACATTTTATGAAAAATAATTCTTTTTCTCAAAAAGAAAAAATCCTGAGAAAATTGGCAATGTTTTACTCATTTTTTGCATATCTATTTAATGTTTGATTAGTTCAGGACAACAGGATTCACATTTCTGCTTCTCTATTCGGTCTGTTGCTATATGTTGTTTTGCTTCAGGTCTACGAATAAAATCACATAGTTGGAAAAGAGGACAGATATCCTAATAGGCAAATAATGAAAATGAGTTGGAACTCACAGATACTTTGAGAAAGGACTCATGAACTCTGAGAGGTCTACTGATAGCACTTTGAACACGGCTAGGATAGTAGATACAGTACTGTACTTGAAGTCAGAAAGACCTAGATTCAAATTCTGCCTCTGACAATTTCCTACTTATATCATCAAGTCACTTTACTCTTCTCACCCTAAATGCCCTCGTTGATAAAATAGGGGGATATTAATGCCTCTGAATCTCTTCACACTCATTGTGAGTCTCAGATGAGATAATGAGTGTAAAATACTTTGTGAACCTAAAGTGTTATACATATATCAATTGTTTTAATTTCAGAAAAAAAATAACAAGACAGGCATATTTAGAGCAAACATCTGAGGAAGGGAGTATTCCAAATGATGGTTGGACAATGGTGATAAATACAGTCTCTCTCTCAGTTTCACAGGTATGAAATTCTGAAAACCTCCAAATTCCCAGGTTCAGGAACACATCATTTCAAAGGAATAATCTCAACCAAAGTCTGTGGGTTGCCTTTTATAGAAACATGTAATTTTCCTGAAAGCTGCTATGTTACGAATTATATAGAGTAATAAGTATAGGCTTCTGATAATATGTTGTCCTATTTTGGGCTCTAATTTGTACAGCAGTGCCATGTAATTCCATAAAGTACTCTCTCCATGTGAATATACATAATATATTTAAGCGCCAAGCTCCAATTTTTTTCCTTTCTCTTTTTAAAAATTGTTTATAAAAGTAAAATGCTCCAATAGAAGGATTATTCTGTGTTATGCTGTGACTATTTTATATTGATATTTCCTATTCAGAATTAAATAGTAGTTTGTATTAGATTATGGAAAAAGCTAAAAAGTTGAAAAGACACAGAAATCCTGCATTTGATTTTTTTTAAATTAACAAATGACTGCCCTAAAAGAAACCAATCAGTTGTTTATTCATTCAGACTGCTCATGATTTTTTAATCAACATTTATACACCAACATTCTTTGTACTTTCCCATAATAATGTCTATTAATGTATTATATCATAATAAAACTGAGAATTATAATGTATATATATGTATATATTTTTAAACACCCATTACATGCATGACACTTTGCTTAGTTAGGTATATAAAGAAAAAATTGAAAATAGTCCCTGCCTTCAAGGTGAAGCTTCAACGCTTAGCATGGTGCTGGGCACATAGTTGTTGTTTGTCCTTTTTGGATGAAGACCAGTGACATCATGAGGTGATCTTTTGATCTGTGTGTGTTAATTGAATTTAAATGAGGTGCAAAACTGTCAGCCTCACTCTTTCTTCTAGAGTCATAGAAGTCCATCAGCAAGGCAAAAAGTCAGGCAGACTGATAATGACCTGGGATGCAGTGGATGAACCTGGCATCTTCGATGTCTGGTCAAACTATCAGCACTTTATGATCATTGGAATGAATGATTCTCGTCTGCTCATTCTGCTGGGGAAAGTCTTCACATGCGTGGGGTACACCGTCCACTGGCTCACCAACGGATGTAAGGCCTCTCAGTGTTGGTCACTTAGTAGGAACTTAAAAATAAATATGGCTTCTTAAGGAAACATGTCATTCATTCATTTACATAATCACAAATTTTCACATCTTAATGAGACCTTAGAAATCACTTATTTCACCACTCCACATTTTACAATGGACACAGAGCTATGAAGTGAATTGTCTAAAAGCAAGCTCCCCAGGTTTTCTGACTCTTAAGTCCCAAACTTTATTTTCCTTTGTTTTTATTTATTCTTTTCTATTATGCATTCATTCATTCATTCATTCATTCAACAAACACTTATTAAAGGTCTACTAGGTGACAAGGCCCAGTACATGGATATTGATAGGTATCTTGGTAAATATTGATTTTAGGGTTGAGTTGAAAGTACTGATGGATGAAGAGATCACTTTTTTTAATGAGCTCTGCAATCATCAGTGAATTTTAATATTGTCTGGGAACCTTCATGTCTCAATATTAAGCTTTGCTTCAAACTTTGATTAAATGATGGCTCCCTGGTTCTCAGCAAATAAATCATATTTACCCTGGGCATAAATGCATACAATACCTCGGCTTCTAGGAGCTTCCCAAGCTTGTTGATTTGATCTGAACACAGCCCCTTGACTGTCAAATTTGAGTTCTTTCATTTTGGTAATCATAGTATAGACTGTGGGGATATCAACACAAAGGATTTCTACATATCCTGGGTGAAAGGGATGGTAGTCAGCAGATGGGAGGGCAAGTTCTCAGTCAAATTCCCTGCTGTGAGATGGATGATGGTATTAAAATAGTTTAGTATGTACGGGAGTTTTAAAAACAAACTTACCCAGCTTTGGGCGATTCAAGTTGTCTAATGCTATTGACAGGCACTATCTCTGAGAGATGGTATATAGAACTCACAAGGGAATAACTAGGAAAAAAAAATATGGCTCTAACCAGATTCCTGAGACTGCATCTTCTTTCCTAATAACTCTAAAGAAGGGAAACTGATGAAATATGTGGGGATGTGGAAATGTTAGACAAATAGTTGAATAATTAAATGCAAGTGGGATTGCCTGCCATGTGCAGTCATCTTCAGCAATTAGTGTATTTTACTAATAATGACCTTTCACTGAAGCCCTTTTCTGATCTCTCAATGAGGTGTAAAAAATGACTATTTTTTTAAATTCATGTTTTAAAAACTCTTACATTCTGTCTTAGAATGAATATGGTATATTGACTTTAAGGCAGAAGAGTGGTAAGGGCTAGGCAATGGGGTTTAAGTGACTTGTCCAGAGTCACCCAGCTAGGAAAGGTCTGAGGCCAGAATCAAACCTAGGACCTCCCGTCTCTAGGCCTGGCTCTCAGTCCGCTGAACTGCCTTAGCTGCCCCGCCGACTGTCCATTTTTAAAGGTTATCGCAAAAGAGCACAATCTGGAAATCCAGTGGCTCTCAGTTATTTCAAGAATTACATGTAAACTCCTCTCACATTTAAAACACTTCAAAGATTGTCCCTACCCTTTATTTCCAACTTTATTACAAATTACTCCTCTTTGTATATATTTTGGGGCAATAAAACTGGCCTTCTTAGTGGTCCATCATCTCCCATCTCTGTGACTTTGAAGTTTTTGCACAAAGCCAGAATATAATCCCCCCTAACTTCCATCTCACAGATGCTTTCATTACTTTTGAGGTTTAACTCAAATTCCACTTTCTACAACTGGAGTATTTCCTGATCCCTGCAGCTAAAAGTACCTTCCTTTGAATATTATTTTGTATCTACTTTGTGTGTACATTTCATGAACATGTTATCTTCCTTGTTTAAAATTTAAACTTCTAAAGGTCCTGGATTGTTTTACTGTTGTCTTGATATCTTCAGGGACTAGCCCCTGTGCTTTGGTCCATTGTAGATGATAATAGAGGCATATTGATGGGTCACATACAGGTTCAGAATTAATCTGTCATCCTAGGATCAACATGGCTAAATCTGAAAAGGCTTATCACAAGAAGGTTGTCTACCAGTGGAAAATTATTGCTTTTTATAACCCAAATGACCTCATGAATGCATTTTACTAAGGAACAAAGGGACTATAATCTGCCCTTGTGGAGGAAGAGATGGCCAATTTCTCCACTAATGAAATCAGGAATTTGCAAAATTCTGAAGCGTTTTTGTGCTACCATCAATGTCATTCTCATCATTGCTTCCTTACATCCTTCTTCTCTATGTTGTAGTTGTTCACCTCTACCTACTGTTGTGAGGAAGATAAGATTAGTTATTGATTAGGTATTAAGATGTATCTAGCAGGAAGGAGCTGGAGCTTGGAATTCCAGGATGGAATGAGGGAGCAGGAAGAAGTGACTTGTGCTCTGGGAAGGACTCCATTGGGGGTTAACACAAATTGTGATTAGCCCTGGGAGCACTCAGAGTAAAAGGACATCCTGCTTCCTGATTTTCCTCTGGGATCCTGAGTGGTGGCATCTAGCAAAGAGAGAAGATCAACAGTCCTGTGCCAAGGAAGAGGAGAAAAGCGTTGAAATCTGGTGGACAATGTTTCAAGCAATCCCTTCCTACATGGTTCCTGAGACAACCAGAGTGACTGTCACTCTGGCCAGAGGCTTTGAATTCAACAGACAAGGTAACAGGATATAACTGGGTTTAATTATGAACAACTAAAAGGTGGGATAGGGATATCTATTCTAAAACCTTAAATCTAATGACATAACCCACAGGGAAAGGGAAGACTTATTTCTACACTAAATTAGTAATCTAAACTGACAGGGCCCAGGGAGCAGTGGAGTCTCTGGGTGACTGTCTCAGACCTGGAACCTACCAGGCTTGAGCAGCTCAGCTAGGGGCTTTGTGGCTTTGGGATTCTCACTGCAATCCACTGATGATCTCTGGATGCCAAGAGCCAAGGTTGTCTCAGGAACCAAGTAGGAAGGGATTGCTTGAAATTCCCACTGTTTACAAGAGGGCACAGAATCTTTAGCCTATTCTTAGTCTTTATAGCCATGGGTTGCTTCTTCTGTCACCCTGCATAACAAATCTCAGTTTATCCGTTTCCCAAACTTTGCATCCATTTCTCTCAGATTTCTTAATGCTGTCTAGAAGCAGGCCTAGGTCTTCTGATACATCAAAGGTTATTTCAGTCTCCTCTTTTTACTTAGGCATTGTCCTGAGTTGGAATTTGGGAGGCAGAAGAGCTCTGGGTTGCTTGCTGCCCAGGAGCCTGTTGCCTAATCCCTCTGTGTGCCTTATCTACCTTGCCTCTGTAACATTCCTCTTGTCAGTCAACGTGTTTAACCACTGATCAATTAACAAACATTAAACCAAGTGCCTAGTAAAAGGAAGTCCAGTGCAGATGATAAAGAGCTGCTTCCAGTGGGACATTCTGCCACACACTGGCTCTATGATCCCCTGAGTATGCCACTTCATTTCTCGATGTCTAAGGCAATTCTCTAAGACTAAGTTGTAAAGAAGGTGCCTCTATACACTAATAGAAAAACATTCTGGGGGGCAGCTGGATAGTTCAGTGGATTGAGAACGAGACCTAGAGACGGGAGGTCCTAGGTTCAAACCTGGCCTCAGACACTTCCTAGCTGTGTGACCCTGGGCAAGTCACTTAGCCCCCATTGCCTACCCTTACCACTCTTCTGCCTTGGAGCCAATACACAGCCAATGCACTCCAAGATGGAAGGTAAGTGTTTTAAAAAAAAAAAAAAAAGAAAAAAAAAGAAAAGCATTCTGACAGTTCCCCATATCAATAAAAACAAATATGCTTTTTAAAAATTCCAGGCACTGTACTGCCCTGTTTGGGTCTATACTGCCTGATCCAGCTTCATGAGTCTCTCTGTAATGCAGCTAGGAGTCATTAGGTCTCCATTTTTTAATTTGTTAGCGCATTCAGGTCACTCTCTCTCCTATCCTTTCCTCAGGGAAATCTGTTAGATCCCTGTAGTTTGCCTCTACTTTGCCTTTTACAAGCAATCCTCCAGCAAGAACCCCTGGCTCTATTTCTCTATTTTGTGTGTGTGTGTGTGTGTGTGTGTGTGTGTGTGTGTGTGTGTTTTGTTTTTTGTTTTGTTTTGTTTTTTTTTACTACCACTAGCCTTTGTGTAGCCAAAAAAGCTGAAAAAGGCAATCTTGTTTGAATCTGAGCTCTGCCTCTTATTAGCTGTGTGACTAGAAGTAAGTCATAGTTTCTTGATATCTCAGTTCCCTCCACTATAAAATAAGGTATATTTATGCCACCAGCAGTATTTCATGGTTTTGTTGTGAGACAAAATGGAAATGTACTGAGCTGAATCTTTCTTTGAATCTCCCTTTATCAGAAACTTTGCATGTCATTCCTTTTCTTCGATAGCTTTCATCCAAAATGAGTCATCGAATATTAACCCACAGTGTATACATTTGGAGATACAGATATAGGTTTGCCTTTTAGTCATTGTTTCCTAAACCATATTGTTTTATCTTTTCCTGTTCACCCTATAAGAGAAAATTTCTGAGCATTATGATAGAAGGAGTTTCCTTATGCTTCTATGAGTATGTAGTTTGAAAATTTTGAATAACATAATCAACTAATCAACTAACAGACAATTATTTGTTGAAGTTCTACTGCGTGTCCCAAAACTTTTCTTATATATTTCTTCTCTTCTTTCTGCCATTCTCTATCCAAGCTGAATGTATATGCTTCCCATTATTGAGATTTCCATCTCTTGTTTAAAAATTGTAATCTTAGAACCTTGTGAGCCAAATTCTGGAAATAACCTACATTCTTTAAAATGAGCATTCATATTTATATAACAAATGCCAATCTATACAATACTTTTTATCCCAACAACTCTCTACAAGAGAGTGCAAGTTTTTTTGCTTCAATTTTATAAATGACATAATTGAGTTCAAAAGGCTTAGTGATTTGCATGTTGTCCCACAATAGCTAGCAAGTGATAGACATACTTTAATGACAGAGTGGTAGAAAGAGCACTAGATAAGTAACAGCAGGGTTACTTATTACCTCTGTGATCTTGAGCAAAAGGACTGAAAGATTTGAACTATATGGCTTTTAAATTCCTTTCTGGATCCCGACTCTAGCCCCAATTCTCAGTCCAGTCCAGTATGGCACATACTTAAGACACGCTGTCTCTTAGTTCTGACTTTTGTGCTCCTGTGGGCAAGCACTGACAAAAACTTCAGATTCCTTACTACCTGAGCCAGTACCTTTATGAACTGTGTAGTCAGCTGTGTTTGGAAGAAGGAATAGGCTTGGGCCATTGATCAAAGGCTTTAATATGACAAGAAGCACCTCCATCAGATTTTCTGACAATCATGGGGCTCTAAACTTGGCTGTAAGCTACAGAGAATTATTTATTTATTTAAAATTTGCAGACCAAGCTCCCAGGTTTTCACAACTCCCTCACATTTTCAGTAATGGAAGGCTCTTGCTGTATCAGAAAGTTAATTTTATTTCAAGTCATCTTAATCCTCATAGCAATGAAGGGTTTAGTTTTAATGAATCAAACTCATGACAGACAGGAGCACCACCAGGGAACCAGCTGGAATGTGATTCATTTGAGCACCAGACTAAATTTTATTCCAGAATGCTGAACAGTGGAAAAATTGAGAAAACAGGAGAAGAGTTGACCAGTGACAAAACAGTGCATTACGTCTGGATGTCATAAGGGAATCATAGAATTAAATGAAGATAGAAATGTGGTCATTTATAACACAAAAGATGGGCCTTTTTCCAGTCCATCTTCAGGTATATTGTTCTGACTTAGAGCATGATGGGAGGATCTCATCTGTGTCAAATCTAACCTAAGAACTCTAGGTTAACATTAGTGCTACTCAGAGGTATGCTAAAAATGTTTAACAATTAGCTCTCCAAAAAAGCAAGACACTATTTTAAGTTCATTCTGAATTCTTCATATTTCATCATTTTCTTAAGTCTAAATGTTTGAAAGAAAAAACAATAAATTATGCTCTGATGATTATTGTTTGCCTATTTCAGAAACATAAATTCTCTCAAAGAAAATTCAACAGGAGCCTCTCATGAACCAGTAAGAATTAGCTCCAACATGACCCTGATGCTGCCCTAAAAGCCAAGCCAACTCCAAACAAGCAGAGTGTCCTCGACTTCATAAAGGACCCAAATTTCCAAGTCAAACTAGAGTTGGAAGAGTGATGGCTTGGAACCAGGTAGGATCTCTTGTTGAAATTCTTGAATGAAGCGTAACTGCTACCCTGGTCCAGTTCTAGTTCTGCTTGTTCTTTTATCTTATTTGGTATTTGTCCTTTCCACCAATTGTTATTTTTCTGCTGGCTCAAATATCCTGACTTTTAAATAAACTAAAACCATAATGTAGGATACCATTTTTTTTATTTTTTAGCATCTAAAGCCTTAAATGACTCCCTCAACCTGAAATCCTCCCCACTACCAAATCTGTGTATTAAAACACTACACATCTTTTAAGAACCATCTTAAAACCATCTCCTCTAAAAAAACATCTGCTGATCACTTAGTTAGAAATAATCACTTCCTTCTCTGAACTTTATAGGATTTATCATTTATATTTCTTTTCTCATATTTACCCCATACTTGTCACATGCCTTAGGGATGAGGGTTATGACTTATATTACTTTATCTCCTCTAAAGAAGAATATAACATAGAAGACAAGACTTTTAATAAAAATTGCTGAATACATGAATTAAATACATCTTAATAGCAGCTACTTATGACATATGATACTGCATCCCAGCTCTCTCAGACATTGTAAACATACAGATATTCAGAGAGGAGAATCATGTTTTAGGAACTTCAACTATACAGTCAGGGGAGCTATAAGCAGAAAAAAAATCCCTATGACCTCAGAAAAGAGAAATAGGGAGATGTGCAGATGGAAAATGCCTGAGTTGGGTAATTGTTACAAGTTTCTGAAAATACTAACATCACAGTCATATTCAAATATTGTTATCATCCTTTCTTGATACCATTCTTTATTATGGTGAGACCTATGAACTGTAATGGCAGGGTGGGGAACACAGAGCCTTGGGGTGCTGGGAAATGATGGATGATTAACAAGTATGATCTCAGCTTAAGGTGTAAGAGTCAACAAACCCAGAGGAGACAGGGTGGGTGAATTCCAAACACTGTGCTAGTTTCTGGAAATCAGCAGTGCAAATGGCAGAGGTAATTTCAGAGTCTGTCCATAATATTTGGAAGATCATGGAAAATTAGAGAATTACCACAAAATCTGAATATCAAGAAGGAAAATTATTGATTACAAAGAGTTTCCATGGTCATACGAGGGACAGGAACTGACCCTACTATTTAACTGGCATATGATTTGGGGGACTTCCTAGTCAGGAAATGTCTCCTGCTAATTGATGTTGGTATACTTTCTATAACTTATAATCTTAAAGAGGTTCCTAGAGCACTGAAGAGTTAAGCGATTTGTTCAAGATTGCCATTCAGAATATGTCAGGAGTCCTTGGACCTAGGACTTCCTGATTTTATGGCTCACTCTCTATTATGTCATGCTGCCCCTTGGGTCTGGTTCTTTTTTTTTCACAGGATTATTAATTCAGTGGATGAAAATAACATTGTGGATAGTTGAGCTTATCTAGATTTTAGCAAAAATTTATTCGAATATGTCATGTTATTCTTGTTAAGATAGAAGAATGAAAACTAGATAACAAAACAATTAGATATACCTTGAATGGGTTGGAGAGCAAGAGGCAAAAAGTTATTAGCAGTTTTACCTGACTTATGTCCAGTGAAAGACCTCATGGATCTTGTTTAACTCCATGTTTTTAAACACTTTTATGAATGAATTTCTTAAAGGCTTAAATGGCACAGAGCAAATTTGCAGATGATACTTATAGCTGACTGAATGACTGAATGACTGGATAAGGACCCAAAAGGATCTTGACAGCCTAGAGAACTGAATTGAATCTAAGAAGATAATATTCAATAGGAATAAATGTAACCACTTAGTGAATGTAACAAATCTGTCAAGTTGGAGAATGATAGGGATAGCCTCATATGGACACTTCTCAGGCATCTGCTGAGTCAGTGGAGCCTAGAGCTGTATGTCCTAATAGGCTAATTCTTACTGTCAGCTGAGACTGTCCAGTCATGCTTGGTTCCCTTGCTTATGCACATTACAAAATAAAGTCCCCATCAATGGATTCCTGTTCTCCTAGAATGTGGATGGAACCAATTCCCTGGGAACTGAACCGCTCTCCCCCTCTTATCCTACTGAACACGTAAGGATGATTTAGAGGTATGAATAACCTTTAACCTAGCCCTCTTCTTTTACAGATGGGGAAAGTGAGGCTCACAAAAATGGTTGAGGAAAGTATGGATAAAGAAAGTACCCAAGAATACACAGGAAATATGTAGTAGGGCTAGTATTTAAATTTAATTTCTCTGTTTCTAAGTGCAGTGATCTTTTTAACAGGTGAGGGAAACTGAGGTGCATCAAAGTTAGTGTTAATGACTTGTGCAAGATCATAAAAGGTTAGGTAATATGTGAAATGGAGTTTCTGATAACAGAAGAAATAAAATGATGCATTTTCCGAGTTGGGGAGGACATTAATGACCAATTAGTATAAGAATTCCTTTAACATGTTTTGCATTAAGTCTTCTAATGAAAGGAAAGTCATTGCCTCCTGAGAGCCTATTTTCCTCTTGGTTAGCTATAAAAGTTAGGATTTTCCCCTTATTTTAAACTGAAGTTTGCTTCTTTGTGTCTTCCACCCATTTCATCTAGTACTGTCCTGTGTAGGAAAAGAAAATAAACCAAGACCTTTAACCTACAGGTACGTGACAACATGCTCTCATGTTCCCACCTAAGTCTTTTTCTCCAGCTAACACTATGGAGAGTAAAAGATGAAATAACTGAGGAAAAAAGGGTTTTAGCTTCCAAGCAATCCAATTTATTAAGCAAGGCATGCCAATTGCCCACCAAATCAGGACCAGTAGCTTTCCTCACTTTTGGCACTTCTCCATTAACACAGGGAGACAAACTTTTGTACATTAAAGAATAATTAATCATAATAAGATTAGTTAATTAAAAGGAAACCATTAACCAGGTTATAACTTTAGATAATATGATTTCTAATTGGTGGAAAGATTAAGGACTTTTCAAGTTGGGAGGAGGATAGCAAACAGATGCAATTCCCTGAAATCAGAAAAAGAAGTCTTCTATTCTCCCCAAGTATATGGATTCATTCGAAGGAACATAAAAAACAATAACCAATTGCCCAGTGTGGAGCCAGTTTTCAGATAAGACATATGGCTTGCTTGAAATGTACAACTGTGCAAAAAACTCTTTGCATCAATCTTTGGATCTGACCAGGTTTCTGGTCAACATAATCTAGTTTCTTAGTTAAGGGCCTCTAAGTAGCAAATAGTTGTGATCCAGCCTCCCAGCTATACAGGACCAGGTTCAAACAATGCAATAAAATTTTCTCTCGGTTCCTGCAACTGAATATAGTTTTCTAAGAAAACAGAAATTGGATTAGAGCCATAATAAAATAGAAAAAAAACCTGAGGGGGCAGCTAGGTGGCTCAGTGGATTGAGAGCTAGGTCTAGAGTTAGGATGAACTCAGTTCAAATCTAGCTTCAGATACTTCCTAGCTGTGTGACTCTTAACTTGTCACTTCAGCCTCATTGCCTAGCCCTTACTGCTCTTCTATACTAGAACCAATATACAATATTTATACTAAGGTGGAAAATAAGGGTTTAAAAGAGAAAAAAAAAAGGACCTGAGCTAGATCGAGAATTATCCCAAAATGGAGTCTGTGTGGTTAATTCAATTCCTTCAATTAACTACTTAATGTTCTAATCCCTGAATAATATGATCAACTCCTTCAGCTGATCCTCATATGTCATGAACTCGTCTCTTTCCATCCTGGTTGTCCTTCTCCAGATGCATTCCAGCTTAACGATGCCCTTAGTAAAATGTGATGCCCTGAATTAATTGACAGATTTTTGGGATGTTACAGAGATGGGTAAAAACCTGGACTAAAAATCTTCTTGAGACCTTGCAAAAAGCCTTCTGTGATTCTATATCAAGGCTATTTTAATTGAAGTTATTTTTCAAACATGATTTGACTCAGATAATTTCTTTCAATATGACCTAAGAGAATATGGGTTGGGTGAAAAAGGATGAGCTCTCAGCAAACAAGTTCAGATTCTTAACATGTTCTTTGTCAAACCAACAGTGCCTCAAATCATATTTAGCAATGGTGTTTGAGAAATCAGAGGATTAAGATAAATTCAATTATCAAATATTTGTTAGAAATAGAAATAGAAAGAATGTGTTAAGAAAAAAGGTTTCATCATACCAGCATATGCATGCAAACACAGACATGACTAGACATATCCTCAGATGCTCCCACATTTGGACATCTAGAGGAGCTTGTGCAAGGAGGCAAGGAATTGCAAAGTGATTAGGAGGAGTTCAGCTATCTGTGTGTGGGCTGACAAAAACCTTCTCAGTCCCCCATCAAAAGCCATATTTCAACTAAGTTCTATTATACCAAAAAATGCTTTCACACAGAAGAAAGACATTGTTTAAGGCTAAATTGATATATCAGTTTTGTACCCCACTCAGGTTTCTACTAGAGATAGCTCAACAACACAATGAAAAGAGTGCTGGACCTGGAGTCAGGATGTTAGTTCAGATCTGGCATCAGGCACTAATAAGGCACTTACAAATCGTGTGACCCTAGGCAAGTTACTTAACTATCTTGCCTCAATTCCCTAATCTATCAAATAGGAATATTAATAACACCTGTCTCCCAAGGTTGTTGTAGGAAAATAAAGTGATATAATATTTATAAAGTGCTTTACAAACATTAGTTGCTGTATGTCAGCTAAATAAAAATTCCCTATAAATGCTAGATGATGATGATGATGATGATGATGATGATGATGATTGCTGCTGCTACTACTACTGCCTTCTGGAAGAGTGTCTTCCTGTCTTGGTATATTTCTTTAAGTTAACATCTTACATGGTGGGTCTGCCTGCCTCTGGATCATGATGGATGTGAACATTTGCCTTTATTTTCCTTATTTTTCTTCATTTTCATGTCATGTGACTGAACACTATGCTGATGGAGTTTCTATATGACATTTTTTTATATAACATGATTCTTGCCCTTAGGGAGCCTCTAGTCCAGTGAAGGATAAGACACACACACACAAACAACTAGAATATATAGTATCACAGCAAACATTATTACTTTCTATAAATCAGATTTTAATGGGCTTCTTGTAATAATTCTCTTGTTGCTTAGTGATGCTATATTTACTGCATTAAAATAGTCACAGCAATATATTATCAGTACATTATGCTGCAATGATTTTAGTTTACTCTAATAATTATGAATACATTGAGTTTTTTTTATTGGACACATTGATCTCTTTTAACAGTCGAATGAACCATTATCCTGATGACATGTAACGCTTACTTTCATCAGAACATATTTGTCCCTCAATGCTCTGAGAAGTTGTTTCAAAAATCTCCTCCCTAATATCACTGTGGGTTATCTATACTTTGTTGAGTTGTAGATGATTTGTAGATGTGCTGTAGAGAAAAAAAGATTATTTTAAAAGATAAGGGCTTGGAGATGTTACTCTTTATGTTGTTTCCTTCTTGAGCATTCTTAGAGTCTGAATAGTGATCCTTAAATGGAAAAGAAATTGAAATTATCCTGAAATATCTAAAGAAGAGAGAACTAAGAGAGACTCAGGATCATCTCACTGGTATTGATGAAACTAGAGATAAAAACTCCTTAGACAGTATATTAAATGCAATTTTAGGTGAAACTGGATAAGTCAAATGAGAGAGACAGAGACAGAGACAGAGAGATGAATAATTGAGGAAGGAGAATGAAAGAATAGAAAAGGGGGAGAGGAAGAGAGGGAAAAGGAAGGAACAAAAAAGGAAAAGAAAGAAAGAAGAAAACCAAGAAATATGTATATGTATGTATATATATATACATATATGTATATATATATATACACACACACACACACACACACACATACAAAAGACTACTTTCTCTATTGTAACCAAAATCATTCTTAGGAGATGCCAAATAAGGGCTATTGTTTTGCCCCTGAAGGAGTCCTAAGAGATACTGTCATTAGTGGGTATTAGGAATGACTTATCCTTCATAGTTGTCCCTTTAAAACCAGTTACTGAAAAAAAACAATCTGGAAGAAAAATATGAGATTGATCACATGGTTAGATGGAGATATGATTGGGGATGTTTATGATCACTTGATTGTAAATAGTAATAATACAGAAATAGCTTTCAAACAATGATACATGTAAAATCCAGTGGAATTGATCCATGGCTTCAGGAGAGTGGTGGGGGGAAGGAGAGGAAAGAGCATGAATCATGTAACCATGGAAAAATATTCTAAATTAAAATACATATATATATATATATATATATATATANATCATTCTTAGGAGATGCCAAATAAGGGCTATTGTTTTGCCCCTGAAGGAGTCCTAAGAGATACTGTCATTAGTGGGTATTAGGAATGACTTATCCTTCATAGTTGTCCCTTTAAAACCAGTTACTGAAAAAAAACAATCTGGAAGAAAAATATGAGATTGATCACATGGTTAGATGGAGATATGATTGGGGATGTTTATGATCACTTGATTGTAAATAGTAATAATACAGAAATAGCTTTCAAACAATGATACATGTAAAATCCAGTGGAATTGATCCATGGCTTCAGGAGAGTGGTGGGGGGAAGGAGAGGAAAGAGCATGAATCATGTAACCATGGAAAAATATTCTAAATTAAAATATATATATATATATATACATATATATATATATATATATATATATATATATATATAGAGAGAGAGAGAGAGAGAGAGAGAGAGAGAGAGAGAGAGAGAGAGAAATATATAGCATGATGATCTATGGCTAGAGAGAAAAAATTGGTTACTACTGATGCTCAATTTAACCTAATTACATATACTCTTCAGGATGATCTTATGTATCTTATTTTCCCCTTCAAAGTTGCCCTCTATGTTTGAATTTTGTGTCATATTTATTAGAATAAATATGTTGGGAAAGGAGAGGAAAGTGAATTTTTGTTTTATGCCATAGGTAGTATCCCTTACTGATAATCCAGAGTGTAATAGGATGGAATAAGAGTGCAATGTGAGTAGTTTAGAGGGAAAGAAAGCCATGGATTCCTAAGGACTCTTTGAATGATAAATGCCTCTTTGGATTATTCCATAGTTCCCATAGAATGTTACCTCAAAAATGATGGAGAGAAAAGAGGATGGGAAACAATAATTTAGGGAGATGATCTAGGACAACTCACTTTATCATAGGACATTCCTTTGATATGAGTAGGAAAGATGGGCTAGACCAGGGGTCAGCAACGTATGGTTCTCCAGCCATGTCTGGATCTTTTGAGGGCCAGATATGGATCTTTCTGCAGGAGCCATAAAGTCATTTTTTTTCCAGGCGCTGTTACAGGAGCACGCACTATGAGCACTGTACGGCTAGACACTCACAGTTTACATGTCGTCTCTTCCCATTAGAACATGAGCTTTTTGAGGGCAGGAGTCAGTGTTTTGATTTGTCTGTAGTCCCAGCTTAGCTACCATAGTGCCTTGCATATAGTCAATGATTAAATTAGATTGTAGAATTACAGGAAGGAACATGGAAGTTTCTGCATCGAGCTAATCATAAATATTAGTATCCTAAAATTTCTCTGTACCCTTAAGTATAAGTAATACACAAATAGAAAGCCTTAGGGTTTAGATAGTTAAGAAACAAAAGATAGTCATTTTAAAGAACTGATTTCATTCCAGCTAAGGTAACATTTAGAATTCATTTACAGCTTTATATTTGTTCACTATGTCTTTGACTTGGTCAAGTTGTCATGAGACCTGGGTTGATCAGGAATTCAAGGATTGATTGTGCACTAAAAGTCACCATGTACACTTTTAGCCAAAAGAATAGTTTTCTTTTCCTTCTCCTGTTCTTCCTTTTTAGCCTTCTTTTTTCTGTCTTTTTTTATACTTTTTATGAGTTTTTTGTAATTTGAGGATTTGTACAAAGTCACTATGTACCTAATTTTGAATTTGTTGGAGAGTTTAAGAATTATATACTGTTATAAAAGGCAAAAGAAATTTCAGTTCTTTTGGCCTCAAACAGCTGAAGTTTCCCAGGTGTCAATCTTAAAGTAAAGAATTTAGCATCCTTTTCCAAATAATCAAAACAAATTCACCAACACTTTTCTCATAGAAAAATACTAACACAAGAAACATTGCTTCTCTACAAAGCTGCTTCTCATGCTTCGACTGAAAAATAAAAGACCATTCCCTTTATCCCCCTCTCCATACACATGCTTTATTACTATAGCTTTGCAAACAGCATTAAAAATCTTTTCACCCATCAACATTCCAGTGAGGTTACACACTTTTACAAGTACCAGTATGGGCTCCTGCTTGTCACACCCACTTCCTTCTTCTATTGTCCTAAGAAACTTTTATTCTAGGAGACTAGTAAATTCATCCTGAATTCTCCTACCAAAATGTGTGAAATAAAAGGTTATCAAGGTTTATAAGAAAGCCTCTACTGTATTCCTACACTTTCTAACTGACATTTCAGGTTTAACAGTTATGCCCTTCACAGATATTATTGTATTTAGTGACAGGCTATCATGATAAAGAATTAAGTGAAACAGAAAGCAGGGAGGGGAATAACTTTGAAATGCTATACACATTTTTTTCTTTATTGGGCAGCATTGGGTTAGTCCCCAAATGCACCATTATATACTAGGCCTCAATTCTTTGAGTGACACACTCAGAATTCACAGGAGACTGGAATGTCAGCTACAATGTCAGCCCTTGGAGAATCTCTCTCTCTCCCTTTAGTATTATATGACACCATTTATCTGAGTTTTTGAATGCAGTTTGTGTATGAGGTTTTGAAGGATTCTCTGTAAAATAATCCCCATCGCTTTGTATATCAGACAGTTGTTGACCCTGTGTTGCTTTTCTTATGCTGGCTTTGGAGAATAATTCTGACCCTGCTTTGAGATTTGAAAATTAGTTTCAAATGATTTCTCTGATGCTGCAGTAGCTCTCTTTTTCAGGCTTTTAAAAACCTTCAATGCTTGTCTGGTTACAGTCTTAATATTTTCTTCTGTAGGAAACAGTAGCATGTCATTTTGATCTGTCGAAAAGAATCTTTGGGGAACACCGACCATTTCCCAAAATTGAATGATTGATTCTCTTCTTAAAATCAAGGGTATTTTTTTGTCCTAAGTCTTAAGACAATAACTTTTAAAAGTCAAAGAAGATGTTTGACAGTGCCTCTCTTATCATTCTAAAAATACTTTGAGAAAAAAATTGCACTACTTAGGCTTAATCCAAAAGTCAAGTCAAAACACGTTGTTGTTTTTTTAATATGATTCTTTTAAAGGTTATGACAACACTGTACTTTGGGTATGAACCCCAACCCAGAAACCTGGAAATGGTTTTCTACTGGACAGTCTAGTGAGCCAATCCCCAGCACACTTGTTTTAATGTCAAAGAAAAAAAAATTTGGTTTATAGAAATGAAAAAAAAATCAGCATTCTAGAGTGAATGAACTAGAATAATTCAAATTCATTCAAACAGATCTTGATACTGACCAGGCAGCATTGTCATGTATAGTCCCAGAATAAAGATTCTTTTAGAAATAAGAACTTTTTTGAGTTTCTCTTAGAAAGTCCCCATCACTGTACCTCAAGGGTATTTGGCTGTTTGTACTATAGCAGTTTGCTGCTCCCTATTGGCCAGAGAAGTAATTTGCCCTTTTGTCCTCTGCTTTCCTCTTCCTCAAAAGACAGTCACTGCATCATTCTCCCTGGGTCTTCAGTGGTGGTTTCTTGATACTCTCAATTCCTTCACACTGTTGCTCTCTGTTCTGACCTCTTTGTCCATCAGGGAACCCTTGGTCGTAAAGGGGTAAAAATTACATCTTTTTTTCTAAAAACGAGGCTACCATAAAGTGATTCCCCTTTGTTAAAACTTATCCTGTTCATTAATGAACAGGAGATTCATCCAAGGGCAGGATCTTTGTGATAAATACTGCAATGAAATATATTCCCTATTTCCTCAAAGTCCTCATTACAAGTCCTATTTGCATAAAAGGTGACTCAAACTTCATCCAAATCTCATGTCCCTTCTTACTCCTCAGCAGTATCATTGGGCAACTCTTCCATGAAGGGCTATTCCTTACTGGTTAGGGGCTCATGATGTAGACAAATTATTTTGTTTCTCTTTTTAAAAAACTCCTACTTTCTGTCTGTCTTAGAATTAATACTCATTCCAATGCAGAAGGCCAAGTAATGAGGATTAAATGATTTGCTCAAGACCATATACCTAGTAAGTGTCTGAGGACAAATTTGAACCCAGGACCTTCTGTTTCTAAGCATGGTTCTAAATCCTTTAAGCAATTTAGCTGCCCCCATGCAGACAAATTGTTGCCCAATTTAATGTGTCCCTAGAAACTTTGAGCACTATTTTCCTTAGCAGCTTCTCAAAGCTGAGAATTGGAAATATAAGGAAGATCAGAACCAGGCTACATATAAAACAAAGATAATATGATTTTGTGCTCATAAAATAATGGCTGCACCACTTAAATATAAAGATTTCAAATGAAGAATTTTATAACTTTAAAATTCATATCTGGGTTATTTGACTTCGGGCTAAAATTCCTCCTTGGATACTTTATTGTACTTTGGAGATAACTCTGATTTCCTTAGGATTATGCCATCAGAAGACTCAGCTGTTTGCATGATACTGTCCCAGCTTCTTTGAAGACTTTTTTTTTAATTTTTTTTTTAAAACCCTTACCTTCCATCTTAGAGTCAATACTGTGTATTGGTTCCAAGGCAGAAGAGTGGTAAGGGTAGGCAATGGGGGTCAAGTGACTTGCCCAGGGTCACACAGCTGGGAAGTGTCTGAGGCCAGATTTGAACCTAGGACCTCCTGTCTCTAGGCCTGGCTCTCAATCCACTGAGCTACCCAGCTGCCCCCTTCTTTGAAGACTTTTAAAGAGAGACAAAGGAACTTAATTTCTAAAAACCCCAACAAAAGCTAACATAGGAAGAAACTTAAGAATGACAGATGTAAAGACTTGTCCGAAAAAAAGAACTTTGTTACTTATTCATAAATCCTGCATGTAGACCAGTGTTTCCCAAAGTGGGTGCTATCACCCCCTGGTGGGTGCTGCAGCGATCCAGGGGAGTGGTGATGGCCACAGGTGCATTTATCTTTCCTATTAATTGCTATTAAAATTAAAAAAAATAATTTCCAGGGGGCTAAGTAATATTTTTTCTGGAAAGGGGGCGGTAGGCCAAAGAAGTTTGGGAACTACTTATTATTATTCATGCTTCATGTATTTATATTATAGACCTTTCTTCAGTTAGTGTACATCTTGGGGACAATCCTGATAGAAAAGTCTCAGAGTTTACATATTCTAACTCCAATGTACTAAATTTGCAGTTTGAATGATTTGTTTAAAAAATAAGTTACTTTCTCTTTTCTTATTTTTTTATTTTCTTCCTGCCCCTTTCCTTCTCTTCCTTCTCTCACCTTTCCTCTCTTCTCTCCTCTCCTTTCCTCTCCTTTTCTCTAGCTTGGACTTGTGATTTCATTAGTATAGGGAACTTTCTGTGAGGAAACTGCCTTTACCCATTCAGATTGGCACCTGCTTTGAAACTCTAGGAATCACATGGTCCACCAAAAAAAAAAAATGGTTCAGTGACCATCTTTACATAGCCAGTAAGCATCAGGGATAGGATCTGAACTTTGGTCTTCCTAATTATGAGGTCAGCTCTCTGTCCTCCATGCTCTGATGTTGTTGTTGTTGTTTTTTACTGCCAGACTTCTTAAACAAGCGGCCTTAGTCTATAGTCTTTATTTTATGCTCCAACTAATAATTCTTGTATCCTCTGTACTCTACTGAAATTTCCTCATAGAAGAATCATCAGACTTTTGTATTAGTATTATTTCTAATGATATTCTACCCATAATCATTCCCCTTGACATCTCTGAGGCATTTGACATTGTTGATAAAAGGACAAAATGACAAAGGTTGGAGGGGATGTAGAAAAAAAGGGTCACTATTGGAAGAACTGTGAACTGATCCAACCATTTTGGAGGAAAATATGGTATTGTGTTCAAAAAATTATAAAACTGGGTATACCTTTTGACCTAGAAATACCATTATTAGGTTATTTTTCTAAGCTGAGCAAGGAAAAAAGAAAAGAAGTTATATGTTCTAAAATATTTATAGAAGCTCTTTTGTGGTGGCAAAGTTATGAATATTGAAATGAGAAGAACCAGGAGAACATTATATACAGAACCAGAAATATTGTTTGAAAAATGAATTGTATATGTCTACCTCCAGAGGAAGAACTAATAAACAGAAATAAGCAAGACAGTTTTTTATATGCATATATCTTTTTTTTTTTGTCAAATGATGCCTTCTCTAATGGAGAGAAGAAGGGAGGGAGGGAGTTACATGGGTATTTCAATGTAACAAATTAATAAATTTAAATTAAAAAACAAATTTATGTTTCCAGAAAAAAAAGAAAGAAAAAGCTGTGGAGTCTGCGATATCATTCTGATGTAAGCACTCAGAAGAGCAGTGAGACAAACAAAAAAAAATTCCTCTAATACTCAATTTTTAATAAAACTAAGGTAAAATGGAAAGTTACTCCTTTCTCAGCTTCTTTATTTCAAAGGAGCAGGGCACTAGTCTGGCTGTAGTGAAGGCAATAGGAAATTAAAATGTTAAAAGAATTATATGGAGTAAGGAATTAAAATCAGAAAGAGCAAGATTTGAATCCTGCCTTGGACTTTCACTGACTCTATGTGGGCTAATCACTCAACTTCTTTCCACCTCTATTTTGTCATCTGTAAGATAGGAATAATAATACTTATTATACCTACTTCACAGAGTTGTTACAAAGTTCAGAAGCAATATTTTAAGTCATTCTATAAATTTTGGTTTACTATTATTATTATTATAAATTATCATCATTATATTTTTCTTTCTTCCTGTTTTTGTTTTTATTTTTAAATTCTTCCTTCTCTCACTCTTTTCTCACCTCTTTGTTTCCTCCTTTTCTCATTTACATTTCACCTCATAACAACTTTGTGAGGTAGATGCTAATATACTAATTTTACAGATGATGAAACTGAGGTTAAGAAGTTAAG
The DNA here is from genome assembly GCF_016433145.1 of Gracilinanus agilis. Lineage (NCBI taxonomy): Eukaryota > Metazoa > Chordata > Mammalia > Didelphimorphia > Didelphidae > Gracilinanus > Gracilinanus agilis. The sequence goes on from NC_058132.1 coordinate 357,534,154, forward strand.
CCCTGGCTCACATAGCTAATAAGTATCGGATGGGGTTGAATTTAGATATTCTTGAGGCTAAGTGAAGCTCTTTATCAACTATGCTACTCACTTGCTGTTTTAGATTTCTTAAAACATGGGAATATATTCCCCAATTGACATATGATCAAAGATTAAGCAATTTTCAGCTTAAGAAATCAAAGCCATCAATAATCTTATGAAAAAGTGTTTTAAATCACTCAATTAGAAAAATGCAAATTGAAATAACACTGAGATATCACTTCACAACTATCATATTGGCCAATATGGCAATATAGGAAAAGTGGTAAATGTTGGAGGGCATGTGGCAAAACTGGAACACCAAAGCATTGTGGTGGAGTTGTGAACTATTCCAACCATTCTGGAGGATAATTTGGAATTATGTCTAAAGGGCTATAAAACTGCATACCCTTTGATCCATTATTGCCACTACTGAGTCTGTATCCCAAAGAGATAATAAAAAAGGGGAAAGAACCTAATTATGCAAAAATATTTGTAGCTGCTCTTTTTGTGATGGTAAAGAACTGGAAGTTGAGGGGTTGTCCCTCAGTTGGGGAGTGGCTGAACAAATTGTGGTACATGTTAATAATGGAATACTATTGTGCTTTACTAAATGATGAACAAGATGATTTCAGGAAAAGCTGGAAAGATATTCAGGAACTGATGCAGAGTGAAATAAGCAGAACTGGGAGAACATTGTACACAATGACAGCAATATTAGATGATGATTATCTGTGAAAACTTGGATTCTCTCAGCAAAGCAATGATCTAGGACAATCCTGAACCACTTATCAAAAGGAATGCTATCCATCTCCAGAGAGAGAACTGTTGGGGTCGTTATTCACATCAGTGTTTCTTTGGTTTGATTTTAGGGTTTTGGTTATGTATGAGTGAGCTCTTACAACAACAACCAAGATAGAAGTGTGTTTTGCATGACAATAAAAAATGAAAAAAAAACATAGGCATAGTTCTATGGTGCTTTGTAACTAGGTAGAAGTAATAACACATATATGAAATATGGAAATGACATAAGCCTTTGTCTTTACCGTCACATCCACATCTGGGAATGTTTAAATCTTAGAGAAAAGTAACTTTGGATTTTTATTGTTTTGAGTGGAGGCAAATCCATTTTTGCTTAAGATAACGGATATTAAGATTTACTCAGAGCCATAGCATCCAGTATGTCTGGCCATTGGTTTATGAGCTTTAAGCATGAATGACAAGACCATTGCTATGCTGAGACATCTGAAATCCCCTTTGAATGCAATGACATGTGGTTTTGTGGGGTTCCATTTATAACGAAAACATTTCCTGAAGCTAAGGACTGTTGAACACTATAATGAAGTATCAAGGAGACATGTTAATTCTCCATCCCTGGAGATTTATAAATCTTGATAGGCATCCATCTGTTCTGGAGGCAAAAGAAAAGGAAAGATGACATTGGAAGGTCCCTTCAAGTCACACTGTATCACTGTATCATGATCCTATTAATTTGAAAGGCAAATGTAAAAAATTCTTTATTGGTGGGATTATTTGTCCTTTTGAATAGAAATGCTTCACATTTATAGTGTAGTAGAAATGGCACTGGATTTGAAGTTTGAGGATCTGGGAGAAAGCTCCAAGACTTATAACCAGAATAGTAGCAAATGTTTCTGGATCTCAATTTTTTTCATTTTTAAAATGGAGATGAGAATACCTTCCTTACCCATTTAACAGGGTTGTTGTAAGGATCGGTTGACTAATTTTTATGAAAAAGCCTCATAAATCAAAAGTGATATACAATTATATATCATTTTCTTTTTTGTTTCAGCTCCTTCTTGATAATGTTCAATCTTTTTTTAAAATCATGTTTTGTTGCAGCTTTAGATTGAACTGAATTTCTCAGGAAGCAACCTTCCATGATTCTCAGTTCTCTTTCCTAAGTTGTATTATTTCAAGATCATTCATTATATATATAAAAGCTGGATTTGAAAAAAAGTTCCTATTTATCACTACTGCTCACTTTCCCATAGCAAAACTTATGAACAATTTTTCCTGTCCATTTATAAAGATGTGTAAGCCCATTTTGTAATTAGCTCAAATTGACTTGATTCTTTGCTCCCTGGTATGCATTCAGTCTTCCAGAGGATTTATAAAGATGCTAAATAAGATCAGTCCTGACATCAGCCTCTGGGGATTTTGCTACTTACATCATTTCCTTCAAAGATATTCTATATGCCCTCATCTTTTATTTCCTGTCTTTGAAAGCAGTAACCAGATCATGATATAAAACCTCCCTTTCCCTCATCCCATAGTTACTCGAAATTTTTATTCCTTCCTGTGGAATCATGAAAGGCTTTTAAAAAATTGTTAAGAATACCAAAAATATCTGATAAAATTCTGACATCCAATATGTGTTTGGATGGCAAATACACATGGTATCTAATATATGGAAGTACAGAAATACATGAATGAGCCATTTCCTAGTAAATAAGTGACAAAAAAATTTGGAGCGTTTTAAAAATAAAACAAAAGAACATCAATAGTCATTTGAAAAACTGCTACAAAACATTTATTTTATTACAAGAAGTTTTTTTCCAGATTACACAATATGCTTGTTTTATGATATCTTGCAATCTATGTTCTTTCAGGATCCCCTGATCCTCTTCCCTAAGAAATCAGGCAATATGACATAGGTGGTACATATACTGTCATATAATATATATTTCCAAATTTGTCATTTGTGAAACAAAATGCATATTGTTTATACTAGAGAAAAATTCATGGAGGAAATAAAATAAAAATGGTTTCAATTTGCATTCAGACTCCATCTATTCCTTCTTTGATGGTAGAAATTCTTTTTGTTTGTTTTTATGTCATGAGTTTCTCAGAGTTGTCTTGAATCCTTCCCTTGCTGATAAATTAAGTTATTCAGAATTGATCCTGATACATTATAGTTGTTTCTGCTCCAAAACATTTATAAGAAAAATGCAATTCAACAATTAAAAAAAGATTTACTAGAAATAGAAATGACTATTTCAGGAGAAGTTGTGGGAAGGGAAGCTATGCTATTGGAAGAACTATTAACTGATTCAAACATTGGGAAAACATTTTGTATTATTGAAGAAAATTGCTAAACTTCATTATATCTTTTGGGGAATTATTGAAATTATTATTCCAAATCTTTAAAAATATAGACAAAACAAGCATTTCCATACATAAAGGAAAAGAAAATGTTGCACAAATGAAATCACAGGTCTCCTACATGTTATCTTTTCTTCATATCTACATAATAGATCCCATCCAATAGTTACCCAATTTCTCCCCACCCTCCCCATATCACATAGGTTATTGTCATTGAGACCACCATGTTCATATAAATTAAGTCTTTCATGCTTTATGTTCCTGTTTACTTTCTGAAGGTAAGATTCTCAGTTTATTCTTCTAGTATTAGTTTTGGGGCTGAGTGTAATTTTCTCCTGGTTCTTCTCATTTCACTTTTAATTACCTAGTTATTTCTAGGTTTCTTTTTAAGTCAGTTATTTACACATTTTTTTAAAAATCCTATATATGTATAGCACCTCGACCAGGTGAGCTTAGGTTGTCTCCTGAAACATAACCCTGTGACATTGAATACTGATTATGTATAAGGAGATGTGACTCCAGTTTGGCTCAGAGTCTTCTGATAGAGAAAAGTGGAAGAGAGAGAGGGTGAGATGTGAGAGAGACAACACTGGCGATCAAAGAACATATTGACATTTCACACTTTCTTTATGTGCCTTCAGTTTTGGGCTCCATATTTTCTACTCAAATTCCATAGTTTCTTTCCCTTCTATCACTTTCCTCTCTAAAGCTAGATGCTATAATGGACAGAGTATCTGATCTAAAAAGTCAGGAAGTCTTGAATTAACTTCCTAGCTGGGGAACTCTGGGCAAATCACTGAACTTCCATTTGCCCCAATTACCTCATTTATTAAAATAGGGAAAATAATGGCATCTACCTTCTAAGATTGTTGTGATGTTCAAATGAGACAACAATTGTAAAGAACTTAGCACAGTGCCTGGCATATAGTAAGTGCTACATAAATTTTATCATGGTTGTCATCATCATCATCATCATCATCATCATCATCAAACACTCACACAAGCTGGAGTCTCACCACTATATATTTATATATGTTGTGTAACATCAGGTGTCCTTCAGTAGACTGACCAATTCTGTGAGGACAGAGTGCTATACATGTACATCAATTCTTCCAGTTTTTTAGAAGGTATTCGACAAAAATATATAATTATATTCACACATACACAGAGATAGAGAGAAGGGGATGTGTGTATGTGTGTATGTGTTAGTGCTCAACATTCTCCCCATTCATGCAGTATTGAGCAGAGAAAGACTAGCCTACAACATTCTGATTATCTTTCCAAGCTTTTTTAGGCACTTGATCAAGGGAAGGAAGCATCTTCCAGGGCAGGCCCTCATCCCACACAACTGCTCTGAGGGACATTTGACAAGGCTGTGATTTGGGTTTAACAGTGCTATGGATATGAAACATAGAGTTGGATACATCAGAATTCGCCTGATTGGATTGAGGGCTTTGACCTGTCTGACTAAACAGTGCAAGGGGAAAGAGAAGTTGCTGTAAACAGCTTGCTTTGTCTCCCTCAAAACCTCTTTCTGAAATTGTTTTCTTTGTCTTCCCTCCTCCTTGCTCTCATCTCAGAAAGTCATTAGAGTGACCCTATCTTCACCTCTGCATTTTGTGGTCCCCCATTACATTTCCCTATCCTTGTTATTCCCTTGAATAAAATCATTGCAATGGAGAGGGCAAATGGAACAAATGTCATTCTGACCATCTTATATCCTCGATCAGATGACTGATACCCATTAGACACTGTTGACAAGTTAAACAAACTGTCTTAAATAGGTGATGTCTGTGTACCAGCTTACTCGTCATAATACAACTCCTTGTTGGTTGATTCAGGTATCCATTTCTCTGTGTATCATGAACCAAATACAGATCTCCTGAGTTATATCTAAATTAAGAGTAGGTCACCAAAAGTTTTAATGATCACTTTCTTTTAGAAAACCATTGTAGTTTCAAAGTCCATTATATTTTTTGTATTTGAAAGCTTTTAAATGTGTAAAAGAAGTCAGACTTAGATAAATTTTATGATTCTGATTAATATTATTAACATTTAATTTTTGTCCATATTTGTCAAGGAATGTTCCACAGAATTCCTTATAACAATAAAGTCCCGTATTCTAATCATTTTACAATTCATTCTACATATACTATGCTTCCCAAAGTCTTGCTCTAAAGGAATTTTTTTAATGAATTTTTAAGTTTTATAAAAAATATTGGTTTATTTTTATTGCTGCTATATTTGTGGCTATGACAATTTAGAACTATTTTACTATGACCTATTGTGTGCTTTCTTCTAAACTGTGTACCAAGTACTTTTCCTGCCCTCCTTTCACTGACTCTGATATGCAATCTTCCTTTAAGTTTTTTAAGACTAAAGGCCAAAGAATCATTCCTGAGCTAAAAGGGGTCTTATTGATCATTTGATTGAACTTCTTCATTTTATGGTTGAGGAAAGTGAAACTCTTGAAAGGCTGAGTGATTGTCCCCATCATTCCACCTTGTATCTAGCAGAAGAGTCAATACTAAAATTGTAGCATTTTTTTTTCAGAAAATTGGGTAAGGATTTGAATAAAGAAACCTGGATTTCAGTTCTATATCTTCCATTAACAATATGTAACTTTGGGCAAGTTACTTTAACTTTGAACTGCTGAGATGGTTTTACCAAGGTGTGGCTGCTACACAAGCTACATCATCTTGGAGTCCCTAAGCATAGAGTATCAGGTAGACACCAAAGATGGATGGATGAGCAGCCCTGAAGAGATCGTGGCAAGAATTCATAGCAGAGTTGCTGAACAATAATTTTAAATGAAGGAAGAGCTAATTGATTTCTTTTTTTAACATTTAATAATAATTATTTTTTAGAAAAGTTAACATGGTTACATGATTCATACTCTTACTTTCCCTTCACCCCCAACCTCCCCACCCTATATCAGATGTGCAATTCCACTGGTTTTAACATGTGTCATTGGTCAAGACCTATTTCCAAATTGTTGATAGTTGCATTGGTGTGGTCATTTTGAGTCTACATCCCCAATCACGTCTGCCTCAACCCATGTGCTCAAGCAGTTGCTTTTTTTTCTGTATTTCCACTCCTACAGTTCTTCCTCTGAATGTGGGTATTATTCTTTACCATAAGTTCCTCAGAACTGTCCTGGGTCATTGCATTGCTACTGGTACAGAAGTCCATTACATTCTATTTTACCACAGTGTGTTGGTCTCTGTGTACAGTGTTCTTCTGGCTCTGTTCCTTTTGGTCTGCATCACTTCCTGGAGGTCTCTCCAGTTCACCTGGAATTCCTCAAGTTTATATACCTTTGAGCTTAATAATATTCCATCACCAGCATATACCACAATTTGTTCAGCCATTCCACAATTGAAGGACATACCCTCATTTTCCAGTTTTTTGCCACCACAAAAAGCACGGCTATAAATATTTTCATACAAGTCTATTTACCTATGAACTCTTTGGGGTACAAATCCAACAATGGTATGGCTGGATCAAAGGCAGGCACTCTCTGGTAGCCCTTTGAACACAGCTCCAAATTGCCATCCAGAATGGCTGTATCAGTTCACAGCTCCACCAGCAATGCATTAATGTCCCAATTTTGCCACATCCCCTCCAACATTCATTACTCTTCCCTTCTTTCATTTTAGGCAATCTGCTAGATATGAGGTGATACCTCAGAGTTGTTTTAATTTGCATTTCTCTAATTATAAGAGATTTAGAACACTTTCTCATGTGCTTATTGATAGTTTTGATTTCTTTATCTGAAAATTGCCTATTCATGTCTCTTGCCCATTTATCAATTGGGGAATGGATTGATTTTTTATACAATTGATTTAACTCCTTGTATATTTGAGTAATTAGATCCCTTTCAGAGTTTTTTGTTATAAAGATTTTTTCCCAATTTGTTGTTTCCCTTCTGATTTTGGCTACATTGTTTTTGTTTGTACAAAAGCTTTTTAGTTTTATATAATCAAAATCATTTATTTTACATTTTGTAATTTTCTCTAACTCTTGCTTGGTTTTAAAATCTTTACTTTCTCAAATATCTGACAAGTATATTATTTTGTGTTCACTTAACTTATTTATAATTTCCCTCTTTATATTCAAGTCATTCACCCATTCTGAATTTATTTTGGTGTAGGGTGTGAGATGTTGATATAAACCTAATCTCTGCCATATTGTTTTCCAAATTTCCCAGCACTTTTTGTCAAATAGTGGATTTTTGTCCCAAAAGTTGGGCTCTTTGGGTTTATCATACACTGTCTTGCTGATGTCACTTACCCCAAGTCTATTCCACTTCTCCTCCCTTCTGTCTCTTAGCCAGTACCACACCGTTTTGATGACCACTGCTTTAGAGTACAATTTAATACCTGGTACTGCTAGGCCCCTTTCCTTCATATTTTTTTTCATTATTTCCCTTTATATTCTTGATCTTTTGTTATTCCAGATGAACTTTGCTATAATTTTTCCTAATTCAATAAAAAAGTTTTTTTGGTAGTTTGATGTGTATGTCGCTAAATAGGTACATTAATTTAGGTAGAATGGTCATTTTTATTATGTTAGCTCATCCTACCCATGAACAATCAATGTTTTTACAATTGTTTAGTTCTAATTTTAATTGTTTGGAAAGTGTTTTGTAGTTGTCTTCCTATAATTCCTATGTTTGTTTTGGTAGATAGGTTCCTAAGTATTTTATATTGTTTAGGGTGATTTTAAATGGTGTTTCTCTTTCTACTTCTTGCTGCTATGATGTGTTGGAAATATATAGAAATGTATTTATTTTGTATTCTGCAACTTTGCTAAAGTTGTTGATTATTTCTAAAAGTTTCTTAGTTGATTCTCTAGGATTTTTTAAGTATACGATCATATCATCTGCAAAGATTGATAGCTTAGTCTCCTCATTGCCTATTTTGATACCTTCAATTTCTTTTTCTTCTTTAATTGATAATGCTAGTGTTTCTAGTACAATGTTAAATTAGAGAGGTGATAATGGGCATCCTTGTTTCACTCCTGATCTTATTGGGAAGGCTTCTAATTTATCCCCATTGCATATGATTTTTGTTGATGGATTTATGTATATACTGTTTATTATTTTTAGGAAAGGTCCTTCTATTCCTATACTTTCCAGTGTTTTCAAAAGGAATGGGTACTGTATTTTGTCAAAGGCTTTTTTAGCATCTATTGAGATAATCATGTGATTTTTGTTTTGTTAGCTTGTTGATATAGTCAATTATGTGGATGGTTTTTCTAATGTTGAACCAACCTTGCATTCCTGGTATAAATCCCACCTGATCCTGGTGGATGATCCTCTTGATTACTTGCTGGAATCTCTTTATTAGTATTCTATTTAAGATTTTTGCATCTATGTTCATTAGGGAGATTGGTCTGTAGTTTTCTTCCTCTGTTTTTGATCTATCTGGCTTTGGAATCAATACCATATTTGTGTCATAAAAGGAATTTGGGGGTTCCAGGTTAAGATGCCGGCAGAGTAAAAAGCAGCCCTTAACCTCTCCTGAACAAAACATACAAGACTCCTCAAGGGGACATAAAAACAAGTCCATACGAATGGAGGAACTCCACAACAGGGTGCAGCGAGGAAGGTACGTGGAATCGGGACATTTCCATGCTATACAGGGGTGAAACAGCTCTCACTAAATCGTGGGCTGAGCAACCCCCCCACCCCCTCCACACACACCACCTATATTGCCAAAACCAGGTAAAAAGAAATAGAGCAAGTTTGGGGCACCTATTGAGTCATTGACAGCTCCAGGGCCTGTTCCTGAGGGCAGCAAGATTTAGGTCACCAAAAAGCTAAAGAACAAGCACGAACTCTGAGCGAGGACACGGAGAGCAGGTGCAGGCGGAGGCACAGGTGGAGGCAGACACAGTGAGAGCTAAGGCTCTGAAACCCTGAGTGGGTAACCAGTGCAGATGTGTATAAGACTGTGGAAGCAGCTCCCTGAGACTTGTAAAGAAACCTCTGGCAGTGCATCAAGCAAGGGGGTCCACCAGGGGGCTTGACCTTGGAAAAAACCAGACCTCAGACCTCAGGAGCCAGAAGACAGCAGACAATCACTGAGCGAGAAAATAAAGCTGAGAAGCTGCTGGGCTAATGATGGTTACCCAGACTCAGGAAGTTCAGAAGAGAGAGAAAAAGATTAACAACAAGAAAAAGAAGTCTTTAACACTTGACAACTTTTACACAGAGAAAATCAAGACAACTGAGCAAACAGAGGAGGAGAACAAACAAGCATCCGGACCCTCCTCAAATAAGGAAAATGGATCACAAGCTATGGAAGAGTTCAAAACTGAGATTTTGAGGAAGATGGAAGAGATCTGGAGAGAAAATATCAGTTTAAAAGGTAAAATCTTGCAATTGGAAAGTGAGGCTCAGAAATCAAATGAACTGATAAGCAAATTGAACACCAGAAATGATCAGATTGAAAAGGAAAACCAAAAGATCATAGGCGAAAACTGAAAGATTATAGCCGAAAACCAGTCCCTAAAGGCTAGAATTGAGCAATTAGAAGCTAATGATCTCTCAAGACAACAAGAACAAATAAAACAAAGTGAAAAGACTGAAAAAATTGAAGGAAACATGAAATATCTCAATGAGAGAGTGACAGACCAAGAAAACAGGTCTAGAAGAGACAATTTGAGAATAATTGGTCTTCCAGAAAAACCAGAAATTAATAGAAACATGGACTCCATACTAACAGAAATGATTCAGCAAAATTGCCCTGAAATCCTACAACAAGAGGGCAATATAGACATTGAAAGGATACATAGATCACCCACAACATTCAGTCCAGATAAGGAAATGCCCAGGAATATAATTGCCAAATTCAAGAGCTTCCAAGTGAAAGAAAAAATCTTACAAGAATCCAGAAAGAGACAATTCAAATATCAAGGAGCAACAATCAGGATCACACAGGATCTGGCAGCCTCCACGCTAAAAGAACGCAAGGCTTTGAATACGATATTCAGAAAGGCAAGAGAGCTGGGCCTGCAACCACAGATCAACTACCCATTAAAATTGACTATATATTTCCAGGGGAAAGTATGGGCATTGAACAAAATTGAAGATTTCCAAGTATTTGCACAGAAAAGACCAGGGCTAAATGGAAAGTTTGATGTCCAACCACAAAAATTGAGAGAAACATGAAAAGGTAAATAAGAAACAGAGGGGAAAGAAAGAAAACTTATAATTTTTAAATTTGCCTTTTTAAGGGCCTCAGTGAGATCTAATTATCTGTATTCCTATGTAGAGAAATGCTATGTATAATTGTCTGTAGTGAACTCTATTCACTATTATAGAAATCAGAAGAATAATTCACAGAGCGAGGGTGGAACACTAAATAATCTAAGATGACATGGGGGATAGGAAAGAGGGGGTGAAAAGTAGGGGACACCAAGAGAAATGTGAGTGAATAAGAAAAATAGGATATTCTATTACACACAAAGAGGGCATGGGAAGGAGAGGGGACAAATACTATTATAAGAAGGAGAGGAAGAGAGCATTAAGAGGTAATAATCAAACCTTACTCTCAGTGTAATCAACCCGGAGAGTGAAGAGTAGCTATACTATCGATTGGGACATAAAACTCTTATCTAACCTTTCTGAGAAAGTCAGAAGGGATAAACCAAGGGGAGCAGGGGAGTGGGGAGGTCAAAAAAGGGAGAAGAGAAGAAGGGGGAGGGAATTCATTAGGCCTTTAAAAACAAAAAGAGGGGAAAAATAAGGGAGGGGGTAGAAAGGGAAGTTAATCAAGGGTGGGGATAAGGGATAGCTGCTTAATAGCAAACCACTGGTTTAAAAGGAAATAGTATAAGAAAAAGAGGTAGGAATAGGGGAGGATATGAAAATATCTGTGAATGCACAACTTATAATTATAACTCTGAATGTGAATGGGATGAATTCACTCATAAAATGGAAGCAAATAGCAGAGTGGAGTAGAAAACAAAATCCTACCATAAGTAGTCTACAAGAAACACATATGAGGCGGGTGGACATACACAAGTTTAAGGTTAAGGGCTTGAGCAAAATCTTTTGGGCATCAAATGATACAAAGAAGGCAGGAGTGGCTATTATGATTTCTGACAAAGCCAAAGTAAAAATAGATATGATTAAAAAAGACAGGTCAGGTAATTACATCCTGATTAAGGGCAGTATAAACAATGAGGAAATAACACTGCTCAATATGTATGCACCAAGTGGCATAGCATCCAAATTCATAAAGGAGAAACAGGAAGAGCTCAAGAAGGAAATAGATAGTAAAACCATACTAGTGGGAGATCTAAATATTCCTCTTTCAAATCTAGATAAATCAAACTGAAAAATAAATAAGAAAGAGGTAAGAGAGGTGAATGAAGCCCTAGGAAAATTAGATTTAATTGATATGTGGAGAAAAATAAATAGGGACAAAAAGGAATACACCTTCTTTTCAGCTGCACATGGTACATTCACAAAGATTGACCATGTAATAGGGCATAGAATCATTGAAAACAAATGCAAAAGAGCAGAAATAATAAATGTAACCTTCTCAGATCATAATGCAATAAAAATAATAATTAGTAAGGGCACCTGGATAGGCAAATCAAAAACTAATTGGAAATTAAATAATATGATTCTCCAAAACCAATTTGTCAAAGAAGAAATCATAGAAACAATCAACAATTTCATTGAAGAGAATGACAATGATGAGACATCCTACCAAACTCTGTGGGATGCTGTCAAGGCAGTACTCAGGGGGAAATTTATATCCTTGAGTGCATATATTAACAAATTAAGGAGGGCAGAGATTAATGATTTGGGCATGCAACTCAAAAAATTAGAAAGGGAGCAAATTAAAAATCCCCAGATGAAAACCAAATTAGAAATACTAAAAATCAAGGGAGAAATTAATAAAATTGAAAGTAAAAAACTATTTATTTAATAAATAAAACTAGAAGCTGGTATTTAAAAAAATACAGATAAAATAGACAAAGTACTGGTAAATCTAATGAAAAAAAAGGAAAGAAGAAAACCAAATTGACAGTATCAAAGATGGAAAGGGAGACCTCACCTCTAGTGAAGGGGAAATTAAGGAAATCATTAAAAAATATTTTGCCCAATTGTATGGCAATAAATATAACAATTTAGGAGATATGGATGAATATTTACAAAAATATAAACTGCCTAGATTAACAGCAGAAGAAATAGAATACCTAAATAATCCCATATCAGAAAAAGAAATTGAACAAGCCATCAAAGAACTCCCTAAAAAAAATCTCCAGGGCCTGATGGATTCACAAGTGAATTCTATCAGACATTCAAAGAGCAACTAATCCCAATAATATACAAATTATTTGATATGATAAGCAAAGGAGTCCTACCAAATTCCTTTTATGACACAAATATGGTACTGATTCCAAAGCCAGGGAGATCAAAAACAGAGAAAGAAAACTAGAGACCAATGTCCCTAATGAACACAGATGCAAAAATCTTAAATAGAATACTAGCAAAGAGACACCAGCAAGTAATTAAGAAGATCATTCACCATGATCAGGTGGTATTTATACCAGGAATGCAAGGTTGGTTCAACATTAGGAAAACCATCCACATAATTGACCAATCAAGAGTCTAACAAAAAAAAGTCACATGATTATCTCAATAGATGCTGAAAAAGCCTTTGACAAAATACAGCATCCATTCCTATTGAAAACACTGAAAAGTATAGGAATAGAAGGACCTTTCCTAAAAATAATAAACAGCATATACCTAAAACCATCAACAAACATCATATGCAATGGGGATAAATTAGAAGCCTTCCCAATAAGATCAGGAGTAAAACAAGGTTGCCCATTATCACCTCTATTATTCAACATAGTACTAGAAACACTAGCAGTTACAATTAGAGAAGAAAAAGAAATTGAAGGTATCAAAATAGGCAATGAGGAGACTAAGCTATCACTCTTTGCAGATGATATGATGGTATACTTAAAAAATTCTAGAGAATCAACTAAAAAGCTAGTAGAAATAATCAACAACTTTAGCAAAGTTGCAGGATACAAAATAAATGCACATAAATCATCAGCATTTCTATACATTTCCAACACATTAGAGTAGCAAGATGTAGAAAGAGAAACATTTAAAATCACCCTAGACAATATAAAATACTTAGGAATCTACCTACCAAAATAAACGCAGCAATTATATGAAAACAACTACAAAACACTTTCCAAACAAACAAAACTGGATCTAAACAATTGGAAAGCCATTGATTGCTCAGAGGTACGTCGAGCTAACATAATAAAAATGACAATTCTACCCAAATTAATTTACCTATTTAGCACCAAACCTATCAAACTACCAAAAAACTTTTTTACTGAATTAGAAAAAAACTATAACAAATTTCATTTGGAATGACAAAAGATCAAGAATATCAAGGGAAATAATGAAAAAAAATCTGAAGGAAGGGGCCGGCCTAGCAGTACCAGATATTAAACTATACTATAAAGCAGCAGTCATCAAAACAATATGGTACTGGCTAAGAGACAGAGAGGAGGATCAGTGGAATAGACTTGGGGTAAATGACATCAGCAAGACAGTGTATGATAAACCCAAAGAGCCCAACTTTTAGGACATGAATCCACTATTTGACAAAAACTGCTAGGAAATTTGGAAAACAATATGGGAGAGATTAGGTTTAGATCAACCATCTCACACCCTACACCAAGATAAATTCAGAATGGGTGAATGACTTGAATATAAAGAGGGAAACTATAAATAAGTTAAGTGAACACAGAATAGTATGCTTGTCAGATCTCTGGGAAAGGAAAGACTTTAAAGCCAAGCAAGAGTTAGAGAAAATTACAAAATGTAAATTAAATGGTTTTGATTATATTAAACTAAAAAGCTTTTGTACAAACAAAAACAATGTAGCCAAAATCAGAAGGGAAACAACAAATTGGGAAAAAATCTTTATAACGAAAAACTCTGACAGGGGTCTAATTACTCAAATAGACAAGGAGTTAAAGCAATTGTATAAAAAATCAAGCCATTCCCCAATTGATAAATGGGCAAGAGACATGAATAGGCAATTTTCAGGTAAAGAAATCAAAAGTATCAATAAGCACATGAGAAAGTGTTCCAAATCTCTAATAATTAGAGAAATGCAAATCAAAACAACTCTGAGATATCACCTCACACCTAGCAGATTGGTTAAAATGAAAGAAGGGGAGAGTAATGAATGTTGGAGTGGATGTGGCAAAATTGGGACATTAATGCATTGCTGGTAGAGTTGTGAACTGATCCAACCATTCTTCCTGGCAATTTGGATTCATGCTCAAAAGGCTATAAAAGAATGCCTGCCCTTTGATCCAGCCATACCATTGCTGGGTTTGTACCCCAAAGAGATCATAGATAAACAGACTTGTATGAAAATATTTATAGCCGTGCTTTTTGTGGTGGCAACAAACTGGAAAAGGAGGGTATGTCCTTCAATTGTGGAATGGCTGAACAAACTGTGGTATATGCTAGTGATGGAATACTATTGTGCTAAAAGGAATAATAAACTGGAGGAGTTCGAGGTGAACTGGAAAGACCTCCAGGAACTGATGCATAGAGAAAGGAGCAGAGCCAGAAGAACATTGTACACAGAGACTGATATACTTTGGTAAAATCGAATGTAATGGACTTCTGTACCAGCAGTAATACAATGAGCCAGGACAATTTTGAGGGATTTATGGTAAAGAACGCTAAACACATTCAGAGGAAGGACTGCAGGAGAGGAAACATATAAGAAAAACAACTGTTTGAACGCATGGGTCGTGGTGGACATGATTGAGTATGTGAACACGAAACTACCAAACCAATGCAACTACCAACAATTTGGAAATAGGTCTTGATCAAGGACACATGACAAAACCAGTGTAAATGTGCATCGGCCATGGGTGGGGCAATGCGGGGGGTGAAGGGGAAAGTAGGAGCATGAATTGTGTAACCATGTTAAAAATGAATATTAATAAGCGTTTAAATTTAAAAAAATAAAAGGAATTTGGTAGGACTTCTTCTTTGCTTATTATATCAAATAATTTGTATAATATTGGGATTAGTTGTTCTTTGAATGTATGATAGAATTCACTTTTGAATCCATCAGGCCCTGGTGATTTTTATTTAGGGAGTTCTTTGATGGCTTCTTCAATTTCTTTTTCTGAGATAGAATTATTTAGGTATTCTATTTCTTCTGCTGTTAATGTAGGTAATTTATGTTTTTGTAAATATTCATCCATATCTCCTAGATTGCTATATTTATTGCCATATAATTGGGCAAAATAGTTTTTAATGATTGCATTTATTTCCCCTCCATTAGAGGTGAGGTCTCCCTTTTAATCTTTGATATTGTCAATTTGGTTTTCTTCTTTCCTTTTTTTATTAGATTGACCTGTACTTTGTCTATTTTATCTGTTTTTTTCAAAATACCAGCTTCTAGTCTCATTTATTAATTCAATAGTTCTTTTACATTCAATTTTATTAATTTCTCTCTTGATTTTTAGTATTTCTAATTTAGTTTTCATCTGGGGATTTCTAATTTGCTTGCTTTCTAATTTTTTGAGTTGCATGCCCCCTTCACTAATCTCTACCCTCCCTAATTTGTTAATATTTGTTAATATAGTGAGTTCTTTGATGGTTTGTTCAATTTCTTTTTCTGATATGGGATTATTTAGGTATTCTATTTCTTCTGCTGTTAATCTAGGCAATTTATATTTTAGTAAATATTCATCCAAATCACCTAGATTGCTATATTTATTGCCATATAATTGGGCATATCTGAATTGTCACTTTCTGGTTTCTTGTAAAATTTTTTTTCTTTTACTTGGAAGCTCTTGAATTTGGCTATTATATTCCGAGGGGTTGTCTTTTCAGGGTCTAGTGTAGAGAGTGGTCTATGGATCCTTTCAATGTCGATATTGCCCTCTTGTTGTAGAACCTCAGGGTAGTTTTGCTGAATAATTTCTTTTAGTATGGAGTCCAAATTTCTATTAATTTCTGATTTTTCAGGAAGACCAATGATTCTCAAATTGTCTCTTCTAGATCTGTTTTCTTGATCTATCAATCTCTCATTGAGATATTTCATGTTTCCTTCTATTTTATCAGTCTTTTGACTTTGTTTTATTTGTTCTTGCTGTCTTGAGAGGTCATTGGCTTCTGCTTGCCCAATTCTTGTCTTTAGAAACTGGTTTTCTGCTCTAATCTTTTGTTTCCTTTTCGATTTGGTCTATCCTGTTTTCCAGCTGTTTGATTTGATTTTTGGTCTCCAATTTGCTTATCAATTCTTTTGATTTGGGGGCATCTTTTTTTGTATTGCCCAATTCTAGCCTTTAGAGACCGGTTTTCCTTTTCCATCTGGTCATTTCTGGTCTTCCATTTATTTGTCTCACTTTCCAATTGCAAAATTCTGCCTTTTAAACTGTTATTTTCTTGCCTGATCTCTTCCATCTTTCTCATAATCTCAGATTCGAACTCTTCAATAGCTTGTGACCAGTTTTCATTATTTTGGGAAGGTTTGGATATAATGATTTGTTTTTTCTTCTCTACTGTTTGCTCTGTTGTCTGCATTTTCTCTTTGTAAAAGTTGTCGAGTGTTAAAGATTTCTTCTTGTTGATCTTTCTCTTTTGGTGTTCCTGTGGATGGTTTGCCATTGTGAGCCCTGTGCCCTCTCAGGTTTATCCTCACGCTCAGGGTCTGTCTGTACTCTTTAGGCTCCTGAGGTCTCATGTCTAGTTGTTCTCAGGGTCAAGGCTCCTGGTGGTCCCCTTGCTTGTTCCTCTTCCTGTCTCACTCTCTGGGCTCTGC
>NC_058132.1:357555413-357563237 GCF_016433145.1 Gracilinanus agilis
GTAGGGGGGGAGAGAGAGAGAGAGAGAGAGAGAGAGAGAGAGAGAGAGAGAGAGAGAGAGAGAGAGAGAGAGAGAGAAAGAGAGAGAGAAAGAGAGAGGGGGGGTATATTGATCTATAGTTTTATCTAGTTATCTCTCATTTATTGTCCAATTTGGTCAATATTTTAGACATCTTAACATGAATGTCCAATAGGAATCTTGGACTAAATATGACGAAACAGGAGCTCTAAAAGGTGATGTTTTGTCCATGATTACGCAACAATTATGACTGAATATATTAAACATTGGGCTCCTTGGTTCCTTGATTACAGGTTCAGTTATATGTATGTTTAATGATTTTCTGGCTCAGATCATCATTTCACGAGGTGCCTAGAACACATGGTTCATTTATTCTTGGCTTGAGTTCTCACTTTCTGGGCTGTTTTTGTCAGTTTGTTGGTTTTGTTTTGTTTCAATTTTTCCTTCCTAGTAGCAGCTTTTTCACTCTGAAGATGCATTCTACTTCCTCATCCCAAAGTCCTATCTTATGACATATAAGTTCCTGGTACAGACCACCATTTCATTGAGTTCCCAGGCCATACTTTATTCTAACTCTACTCTTCATCCTCTAAAATTTTCACCTCTTCCCCAGAAATTTGTCTTTCACTTGGTATTTTCTTCCTTTCTCATCCTTTGGAATTCCTTCAAATAAATAAATAAATAAATGAACAAATGAATGAATGAATAAATAAATAAATAGATAAATAAGCAAATAAATAAGTAAATATGTGTGTGTGTGTGTGTGTGCCTGTGTGTGTGTATTTTTTTTTTTAGGGTAGGCAATGGGGGTCAAGTGACTTGCCCAGGGTCACACAGCTGGGAAGTGTCTGAGGTCAGATTTGAACCTAGGACCTCCAGTCTCTAGGCCTGGCTCTCAATCCACTGAGCTACCCAGCTGCCCCCCAAATGCTTTTGCATTTGTTGTTCTCTGCCTATATATCTAGCTGTCTGTCTGTCTCTGTCTCTCATTATCTTTTTTTTTCCTGGTTGTCTCTATCTCTCTCTGCCTCTGTCTCTCTGGCATAGTCTTGCACCTGGCTAATGATGCTTTTTCTTCTCTTCTGAAGCCAGTCTCCCTTTAAATCACAGGATCCCCATGTCTGGCTGGGAGCCTGTGTTTCCCCATGTAGCTATTTTTGTACCCTAGCAGGTTTTATCCATGACCATTCATTCTTTTACTTTAGTACTTCACATAGTTTGGCCCTTTGGATACTATAAAAAATCACTACCATAAGAAACACATGTTTTAAAAAAAGGTGATTGGGATTTAGAATAAGCAGATCTCAGTATGGAGCAAAATAAACAAACACCCTCAGCTGTTTTATTGGCATCTACCCATGCAGATGTGATACAGGGTCGCATTGCTCCAACTGCTATCCAAATTAAAAATGGCTCAAGAGAATTGAAAGACATCAGATTTTATAAGAAGTAAGAATTGAAATAAAATAGGAAAATATGAAACAACCCAGGTACTGTGCTTCATACTAATGATGCTGATTGCCCTTAGATACCTTATTGCAAGAAGAAAATCTCAGGAAACCATAATGGGTTAGTAAGGTCTGTTGCAGGTTAGGGATGTCAAGAAGCATGGAAAATTGAAAGCCATAATGCCTTTTTCTTTCAAGACTGAGTTTTTTCTGTAGAATTATTTTTATTTTGCTGTGGAAACATCAGGTTCATATATCTAGGGTTAATGTACTCTCCCTTTTTAGAGAACATTTTAAAAACATATAAATTGATGTCCTTATTTATCTCTTACATTAAATTCTATCATAAATACCACTTTAGGTATTGATAATTTATCCATAACTTTTAAATCTCTGACCAGTATTTCACTTCAGTTAGGTATTTCTTGGATCTGTATATCTATATCTATATCTATATCTATATCTATATCTATATCTATATGTACATATCTATATGTACATATATATAGAGAGGGAATAAGCAGTATATTGTTGTAGTTTGCCATTAATAATCCATTTTGTATTTTCATATTGGGGAATTTATTAATTGTATTTATTCCTACATTTTTAGTGTTATTTTCCTTCTACTAAATAAAGCAGGAGAAAGTCACAAAGCTGTACTGACTGTACTCACCACAAATTTATGTTACACCATCTCAACTTGGCCTTCACTGTGGCAAAGCAAGTTTTTTATACATTCCTAAGTGACACTTTCATTCACTTTCAAACCTTTTAATTTGTCCTCTAACCTCCTATGATTCTCCTTCCCATATAATCTCAGTTAAGAAACTCACCTCATTTTTTATAGAAAAAATTTAAGCCATTTACCAAAATATCCCTTTTCTCCCCTTCTTTATCCCACATCACTCAGATGCCTTCTGTTGGTATCTTTGATACTTTTTCTCTTAAAGAGATACCTTTCTCCTTGCAAAACCCACTATTTGCACAAGTGATCCCACTTCTTTCCATCTTTTTCAGTAGATTAAATCCTATATATCCCCCTTCTCTCATTTATCTTTAGTCTCTCCTTGTCTGCAAATTGCTTCTCTATCGATAATGAACATGACCATGACTTCTATATCCTCAAAAAAATCCCCATTGCTTTGTCCATCCCCAAGAGCTAATGTCCTATTTCAGTGATGGCACACAAGAGAGCTCTCTGTGGGCACTCGGATGCCCTCCCCCTGCCCGCCCCTACCACCAGAGTTAGTTACTAGAAAGGTAGAGGGACTTGGGCAGAGCTGTTCTCCCCCTCTCCACCATTCCTGATGACATTTTTTCACATCATGCCCCACACCCACAAAGCTCAGCTATCCAATGAGAGTGCACAGCAGGTAAAATGGGCAGCTCCCAGGCACAGAGCTGGAGAGGAGGGGAGCACTCAGGTCATTCCCCTCCCCCTCTTTACACTTGCTGAGGACATTCCTCACTTCACCTGCCCCTCTGCCCAACAACTTAATGGGAACATTTCCTCCCTCCTCTATTTGGGGTAAAGGGGGTGCAGGGTAGGCCATGGCACTTGGTCTCTGGGGAGGGGACAGCATGGCACTCAGTCTGGGGTGGAGTGAGGGTGGGGTCAGGTACTTCATCTCTAAAAGGTTTGCCATCACTGTCCTATATTTTCCTTTTGTGCTCAAATTCCTTGAGGAGGCCATTTAGAATTGATGCCTGCACTTTCTTTGCTCTTACTCTCTTATTAACTCTTTAAAGGCTGGTTTATAATTCATTATTTGATTGCAACTACTCTCTCCAAATTTGCTAATTGGTTGCCAAATCTAATGGATTTTTCTCAAACTTCATTCTCCTTGACCTCTCTGATGCCTTTGATATTGTCATTTTGTAGATCATTCTTCTTTTTTTACCTTTTCCTTCTGTTTTATTATCATTTCTAAGACAGAATAGTGGCAAGATCCTCCAGATCTAACTTTTCTCAACCTTCAGATTTGCACCTCAAGTAGCATATTGACTATCTCTAACAAGATATTCCTCAAGAATTTTAAACTTGATATTTCAAAAACTGAATTTATTATCTGTCTATGTAAATTGTCACCTTCTCTGAACTTTCCTGTTACTATTGAGAGCACTATCATCCTTCTGGGCACCTAGATTCACAACCAAGGTGTCATTTTCAGCTCTTCACTCTTGCTCATACCTATAAGCAATCTGTTGCCATGTCCTGTCGATTATACCTTTAACATATCTTCCATATGCCCCTTTCTCCTGTGACACTGCTACCATACAAGTAGATCTTCATCACCTTACTGCTGAGCTAGTTGGACTACCTGCCTTGACTTTTTCACTACAATCCATTCTTCACTAAACTTTCAGATTGATTTTCCTAAGGTACAGATTATGGATTCTTCCTTCTCTTCCCATTCATTCAACTTACACCTCAAGGATAAAATAGAAGAATACTGTTTGGTATGCAAAAATCTTCTCAACTTGCTCCCCTCCAATCTTTCTTCTTTTTTCTTTTTAAAGTTTGAATAACAGTACTCCTTTAACATTTCCATTTAATTATTTAACTAATTTAAGATATTTTTCTATGGTTACATGATTCATGTTCTTTCCCTCCCCTCTTTCCTTCCCTTTTCCATAGCCAATGAGCAATTCAACTGGGTTTTACATGTATCATTGATCAAGACCTATTTCCATATTATTGATAGTTACACAAGGGTGATCTTTTAGAGTCAATATCCACAGTCATGTCCCCATTGAAACATATGATCAAGGAAATGTTTTTTCTTCTGTGTTTCTACTCCCACAATTCTTTCTCTGGATGGAGATAGCTTTCGTTCTCATAAGTCCCTCAGAATTGTCCTGGGTCATTGCATTGCTGCTAGTAAAGAAGTCCATTATATTGATTGTGCCACAGTGTAACAGTCTCTGTGTACAAGTTCTCCTCTTTCTGCCCCTTTTGCTCTGCATCACTTCCTGGAAGTCATTCCAGTTCACATGGAATTCCTCCAGTTCATTATTCCTTTTAGCTCAATAGTATTCCATCACCAACAGATACCACAATTTGTTTAGCCATTCCCCAATTGAAAGGCATCCCTTCATTTTCCAATTTTTTGCCACCACAAAGAGTATGGCTATAAATATTTTTGTACAAGTATTTTTCCCTATTATCTCTTTGGAGTACAAACCCAGCAGTGCTATGGCTGGATCAAAGGGTAGGCAGTCATTTAAAGCCCTTTGGGCATGAGTCCAAATTGCCTTTTTCCAGAATGGTTGGATCAATTCACAACTCCACTGGCAATATATTAGTGTCCCAATTTTGCCACATCCCCTCCAACATTTATTACTTTCCTTTGCTGTGATATTAGCCAATCTGCTAGGTGTGAAGTGGTACCTCAGAACTGTTTTGTTTTGCATTTCTCTAATTATAAGAGATTTAGAATACTTTTTCATGTTCCTATTGATAGTTTTGATTTCTTTATCTGAAAACTGTTTATTCATGTCCCTTCCCTGCTATCTTTCTACTCTTCTTAACCCTTACTCACTACCACATATTCTAAAATTCAACAGATTTTTTTTACTGGTCTGTTTGCTTTTCCTCATATAAGACACATCATCTGGAATGTTCAATGGCTGTCCCCCATACCTGAAATACTGTTGTTTTGTAAACCCTTACTTTCCATCTTAGAATCAATACTCTATTTTGGCTCCAAGGCAGAAGAGAGTAAGAGCTAGGCAATGGGGGTTAAGTGACCTGCCCAAGGTCACACAGCTGGGAAGTGTCTGAGACCAGTTTTGAACATAAGACCTCCTCTCTCCTGGCTCTAAATCCTCTGAGACACTCAGCTGCCCCCTTGAAATACTCTTCTTCCTCATCTTCACCTCTTGGCTTCTCTGGCTACATTTAATCCCCAACTAAAATATGACCTTTTACAGGAAACCTTTTTCAATTCTCCTTGATGTTAGTTCCTTCCCTTTGATGATTATATTCAATTCATCCTGAGCATAACTCATATATACATTGCTGTTTACATTTGTAAATTAGTCTCCATTAGTCTGTGAACTCCTTGAAAACATGGACTATCTTTTGTCTTTCTTTGTATCCTCAGTGTTTCTAACAGTGACTGATACTTATTACTAGGCACCTGTTTTTGCTATTATTCAATTGTTTTTCAGTCATGTCACACTCATTATCCCATTTGGGTTTTCTTGCCAAAGATACTGGAATGGTTTGTAATTTCCTTCTCTAGATCATTTTATAGATGAGCAACTAAGGCAAAGAGGGTTAAATCACTTGCCTAGTGTCAAACAATGCTAGTGCCTGAGGTTAGACTTGAACTAAATAGCATGAGTCTACCTGACTTTAGCCCAGAATGCTATGATACCTAATTGTGATACCTAGTTGCCTTTAGGCATTTAACAAATGCTTATTGACTGACTAAAGAAAATATATATTTTCTTAGACTTACTATTAAACCAAGCTTAACAATCATTCTAAGCACATTTTTTTTCTGTCATGTTAATAACTGTAGGTTAATTTTTTTTTCTTATCTAAGATAGGAATTTTCTACTGAGGATTAAACTGCTCTCTTCTTCTTTCTTTCTTGTATGATTTTTTTTTGTTTTCTCAGAAACACCTATCTAAAGTAGCTAGTGATCTAGTCCATACAATTCTCTATATGATTCTCATACTTTATTGGTGTAAGAATACCCACTTCATTTTAGTCTTAATAAAGATGAGATCATATTTCAATCACTCACTCATTCAAAATCTTTAGACTAAATATAAATACTTTGAACTGACATATGACTTTTCTTAAGAAGAG
This sequence comes from Gracilinanus agilis, assembly GCF_016433145.1. Classification (NCBI taxonomy): domain Eukaryota; kingdom Metazoa; phylum Chordata; class Mammalia; order Didelphimorphia; family Didelphidae; genus Gracilinanus; species Gracilinanus agilis. The sequence continues at coordinate 357,561,703 of NC_058132.1, forward strand.
TGTTCAGAAGTTGTAGTATATGATTGTGATGGAATACTATTATGCTGTATGAAATGATGGGCAGGGTGATTTAAGAAAAATATGGAAAGACATATAAACTGATGTAAACTGAAGTGAACAGAACCATTATACACAGTGACAGCAATACTTCTTGCTGAACAACTATAAATAACAGTTATTCTCAGAAATGTAATGATCCAAGACAATCTCAGAGACTCATGAAAAAGTAATGTCATTGGCCTTCTGAGAAAGAACTTTTTCTTCTCCTCTTCCTCCTCTTCCTTCATATATTCCTTGATGGAAGTTGACCATACTCCAAGGGCCATCTATAAATTATTTTATATTTTACATTGAGCTGAGAAGGGATTCATTCCGGAAATGATTCTAGCTGAACTCCATGAGAAGAAATTACCTAAGGAGGAAGGAGGATCTGTGACCTGATCTTGACTAGGTTTCTTTCTTCTCCCTTGCCCCACACTTTTCTATTAGCTGGAGGGTACACTTGAGTACTTTAAAGGGACTGGAAGAGTTTGGACTCTTATCTTCTCATCAACATCACCTCTTCTCTGAGACATCAGTGACTGCATAGGAAATTAAAGATAGACAGGACACAGATTCACCATGCTTAAGGACAACTTACTGAATATCCAAAAATAGGGGGAAAATTACATTTAACAGCAAGTTAAAAGACATGAATAATGTCTTTTCTACGTAAGCTCTTTTACCTTCAGCCTACTTTCCCCTTTTCTCTTGAGGGAGGGTAAGTCATAGACTTTGGGAGATAAAAGAAGGAAGATATTTTGTACCATCTTTTCTTAACATACTATTTTCATAAACACCTCCTTTAAAGCTCTTAATTTTGGTTGACTAAGCTGACTTTTAATTGACCATCTTGAGGGTGGGAGTCAAATCAATGAAGACCTGAGCTCTTGATACTAAAGAACCACCTCTTAATGCTTAGGGCTTTCTAAAGAACCCTACAGAGAAGATACAGAAACATCTGTGGACCTGTCTCATCAATGGAAATGGGATTTGGAATAAGAATCTTAGTGTGAATGGATTATACCTGCAACTGTTTAATCTTGTTTTGAGAAGAGTGAATTGTTTTAAATAGGTTGGGTTTTTCATGTGTGTAACATTGTATAAAATGTGAAGACTTTCTTAAAATGCATGTCTTGGTAAACTTCTAAAAGATCTATAGCTTTCTTAAATATCTATCTTGAACCTTCATCAAGCATGCTAAGATGTGATAAACAAGGTGTGATAAACAGGTTTGTGAATTCAGGGAACAGAGACAAAGACTCACATTCTGTTCAACAAACTGAATAATATACAAATATGAGAATACTGAAAACACTACATATATATATATATGTGTGTGTGTGTGTATATATATATATATACATATATATATATATATATATATATATATTTCATTGCTTCAAAGATATACTCTGGATGGTGGAAATGAAATTCTGTATGTAACTGCTTTTAGGAAGTCAGCACTATCTAGTCTAACCCTAGGATGTCCCACA
>NC_058132.1:357566121-357615443 GCF_016433145.1 Gracilinanus agilis
TATATATACATGTATATATATATATATATATATATATATATTTCATTGCTTCAAAGATATACTCTGGATGGTGGAAATGAAATTCTGTATGTAACTGCTTTTAGGAAGTCAGCACTATCTAGTCTAACCCTAGGATGTCCCACAAATGTCAAGGATTTTGTGGTTTTATGCTGAGGTAGAAAAAGGGAATTGGATACTCTTGGCTAGGCTAAACAAATCTCATACTCCAATAACTCCACTAATCTGTCATAGAGATGATAAGATTAGGTTAAATTTAGGGATTTATAAAATTCCTTTGGGGTCAGTTGCTGGAATCATAGATAGTCATTATGTTGATAGCTATCTCTAGTCATATGCCTTCTTTCCTCTTCTTCAAGTAGATGTATTCAACTAATTTCCTTCTTCACTAGGTTTTGTCCCTTAGATAATTATAGATTTTTGATTACTAATGTTATAAATACTGTATTCCAATTTCTGTGGTCCTCCTTGAAAGTCTGCTGTTGTGGTTTCTTACCAAATACTTTTTCTACTTCTGGTAGCTCTTAATAGAGTGGGGCCTAGTTTTATGCAAACTCAGTAAATGTGAATTCAGATATATATGATTGGCAATTAAAAAATAATGCAGAAAAACATGTAAAAATAAAAAAAAATTAATTACACACTAAATCTGTGCTATTTTCCAAAGCAACATAAAATCTCTTTGCAGTTCAACCAATCACGCTCATTCACTCTGAGAAGCTTTAGTATATGTGAGTCATTACATTGTTTTGCTCCAAATATTAGCATCAGCAACAGTCTTTGTCAGGAGTTCTCTCTTATAATAAGTCATGTCTGCATCAGAGCAGTGCTTTTCTTTGCTTTAGTAATGCTATTTAGTTATTAATAATGGCCCCCAAATACAAGAGTAGTGATGCTGGTAGCTGTGATAAACCTAAGAGGAGTTATAAAGTGCTTCGGTATGTTTGTGTAAGAAATGCTTATTAAGTAATGGAGTTTGCTATTATGTACAATTTTTAACTTACGTAAAGGGTTTTGGGATGTATTGGTCATATAAAGACCTTCTGTGGTTTTCATTGTTGTTTTGGGGTCAAAATATAACTCATAAAGAAATGTTAAATATAGATTCTTCCTTGCTGAGACTCCATGGACTCTTTCAAAATGCATTTTACCTCTGTTATTTTCACCAATTCTGGAAATGTTTATTTTATAATTTCCTGAAATATAAAAAAAAACAATAGCATCATCAACAATTGCATCAGTAACAGCAACATATATTTGATTACCTTAAGGCTGGCAAATTGATTTATCTGTTTATTTTGTTTTCTAAGTTTTCAGGATGGAAAAAAAAACAACCTAGTTCAGGTCTTCATCTCTCCTCTGAACTATTTCAGTAGTCTCCTACATGATCTCCCTGATTCAAAATTCTTCACTTTATAATTTATCTTCTAAATAATTGTGAAGGTAGTATTCTTAAAGTACAGGCCTGACTTTATTAACCCTCTTTCAATAAGCTCCAATAATTCCCTCTGTCTCTGTCTCTTGCCTCTAGGATCAAATACAAATTCTTTAATTTGGCATCTTGAAACTGGCCTTTCTTATCATCTCTCACCAGATACCATCTCCTATATCTGTGTTTTTTTTCATTGGTTATCCCTCATGCCTGGAATGCAGACCTTCCTAACCTCTACCACTCAGTATCATTAAATATAATTATTAAAAATCAAATCTAATTGTCTCCATGTATATTTCTCTTGTGTCCTCAAAGTCTAGCACAATCTAGATTCTAGACTCTCAAATACACTAGGTGCTTAGTAAATGCTTTAACACTTCCCTTAGGCTATTTTTCCCAAAGTCTACTCAAACTAATGTGTATTGTGTGTACTCTTTCCAGAAGGTAGTTTACTATTACTTCCCTCAAGGTTCCCTGAAATTAATTCTGAGGAGTTAAGAATTTTCTAGTATTGTTATTAGGGGTTCCCTTATGGAGTCTTCTTCATTGATATTAATTAACAAGCCACAGCCAACTAATAGAATATGGTATTTATTGCAATTTTACTTAGTCACTAAATATTTGTCAAATGCTTTCTACTAGTTCTTGTGCTAAGTGTTGGAGATACAAAGAAAAGTAAAGTATGGTTTATACTCTCAAGGAATTCACAATTTAAAACATTTATTTTTACTGAGTAAAAATGGTGGTACAATCCCCACAAAAGTTCAGGATATAGTCTCCTCCATTTATTCCTAGAGTCTAGTAAGAAAGTAAACTCAAGCTTAAAGACTGCATGTGACCAAAAGTTAGCTCATGGAACCTGTTTTCTGGAAGTTCTTTTCTCTCTTAATAGTTTTCTCATGAAATACTCATTTAGTACAGGTTTTTTGCTGTTTTCCAAGGATTAGTGACTTTCCAGAATCCTTGGACTTCAACTTTGTATGGTCCTTTATCTATCTATTTTTTCCTAAGCAAGTCTCTCATTTTCTTCTCACTGAAGAGACTCCAAAGGCATTTCTGAAGACTACTACCAGACAATCTATCCTCACCTTTATACCTGTTGATTTGCAACAGCCTCTTAGAAAAGTCTCCTTTATATTCTTGTTGCCTTACTTTTTTTTCCTCTCTCTCTCTCTTTCCATCTCTTCTTTTCTCATCTCCTGAGAGTTGTCCATGAAGTCTTGGTCATAGAGGATGCCAACTGCTCTTCCTCTTCCAGTAATGTTCTTGGGGATGATCCTCATTATTGCCAGGTAAAAACCACCTCTGAGTAGTTAGAATAGACTCATAAGATTTCAAAACAAATAAAAACCTATACCATATCTGAGAATACTCTTCTCACTCTACATTTTGAGTTGATTACCACATTCTCAAAAAAAAGAAAGTGGGTTTCATCAGCAGGCTTTTGAAGTCACTATTGTGTGTCACTTTGATCTGAATTGTAAGTTCTGGCAAAGTTGCCTTTCTTCTTATTGCTGCTATTATTGCATAAATCATACTCCTGGTCTAACTTATTTCACTCTACATTAATTTATACAAGTCTTCCCAGTTTCTCTGAATCTGTCACATTTGTCATGCTTTTACGGTGCAATAATATTCAATTACATTGATATACCATTATTTGTTAAGCTAATCGCCAATTGATGAGCACCAATTTTGTTTCTAGTTCTTTGCTATCACAAAAATACCACTATAAATATTTTTGTATACCTGGCTTCTTTCCTCTGTCCTTGATATCCTTTCAGTGTATGCCTACAACTTCATTCCTCCAGGTTAAATGTATCCAATTCTTCAGATAGGTCATTATATGGCATGTTATTTAATACAAAATATTTTGACCATTTTCAGTTTACTATTTCCAGTAGAATTACTAATTTGTTGTTAAATCATTTATTCTGAAAACCAATCTTTCAGTATCCTTTCTCCATATCTCCCTCTTTTGCACTCTCCATCCCAATTTACACCAACCATAAACAGGCTAGTGGCCTTTACTTCTTAAAAAGTCATTTTTCCCTCATTCCTCTGATAGTAAAAGAAATAAGGAGAGAAAAATGGAAATGTTTTAGATCAGAGGTGTGAACCACATGACCTACTGATAGTGTTTAAAGTAGGCTGGAATCAGATTAAATGTAATGGAAAATGTTTAACAAATAAAAAAAAATAGATAATTGTACATTTTTAAACTGTCATTATGAGACCCACAGAGAGCCTTATGCATGGATTAGTGGCTCCCTTCCATTTGAGTTTGAGAAAAATCCCTTTAGATGCATACTCCACTTGTGAACTACGAATATATCAATAGTATGTGTTTGCAGTAATCACTACATGTAGCCTAAGTTCTTTCAAATGTGTGGATATGAGAAGGTTTATAAATAGGCCAGAATTGCAAATTCTCAGTTACTGGTTTTGTTGCCTTGGGCACACATGCCTCCACTAGACCAATATCATTTTGCATTATTAGCAAATGAATGGACGATGAGCCATTGTCCTACCTCTTTCTGCCTACCACAGAGAAGTCAATTAACCTCCCTGAGCCTTTAAAGCCTCTTCAGCAAAGTGGTGACCTGTGTCTTTGCTTTATCACTAGAGGTTAAGCACATGAAATTCAAATGTAAACAAACATTTATTAAATATCTACTATGTGAAAAGCATTGTTTTCAGTTCCTTAGAAGAAAAGTTTTCTAAAATTCAAGGAATAGTCTTGAGGAGCAACAGCTTTAAATTGTTATTAAAACTGTCAAAATGATTATTGCCAAAATAATATCAACATATTTGTATTGTCAGTTGTTGTGGGTTTTTTCTAGTCAGTATTTTTAAGTCAAATGTTTTACTCTGGGAGTACTATGATACTGAAGCCAAATTTAGCATTCATTCTCTGATTAGGACCATTCTTATCCTACTGATATAAAGAGGCCTCCCTTAAGCCCCTAATGGGCCCCCATGAAATTATTTAATTATTTTCAGTGTTTGCCTGCTTGCCACAAAAAACTGATTTGAAAAAGAAAGGGGCCCTTCATTGGAAGGATTGTACTCAACTGTTGTGCAATGTACTGGTCACACTGATAGCTTGTTAGAGGAATTAAAATACACCACTGATGACAAATCTTTTCTGAATTTCCTAGTAAGTACACTTAAAAGGTGAAGATGAGAATATTGGCAAACAAATCATTACAAACTCCAATGGAATGTGTTTGTCTTCTTAAATGTTTCCTCAAGATGTGGCTCTTCCCTGGCTAAAGCTGCAAGCTTGAACCAATTTAATGAAGAAATTAAAAATTGTGGATATAGCTTCTAAATTGTACATAAGTAACAAAACTGCAGGGTGATATTTAACTACTCTGTAGGTAGCAGACAATTTGCATTTATGATATCTAGGCATAATGAGTTTAAGATGAGCATTGATCCCATTTTATTTTATTTGTAATGCAACAAAGCATCTTAATGGGTAAGTTACAAGCATGGATATCAGGTGAAACTTTAAAATGTCTTGGAACTGCAAATATATGTTGTCAGTACTTCTGAGATGACAGTTCTTTGAAAACAAGAACCAGTTATGTTGACCACTGGAGTGGTGAATGTACAAATTTAATTACAGTTAATGGAGAATTATAAGTATCTCATTTGTGACTTTGCACTTTGGGAGTAGAATGTCTCCCATTCCCACAAAATTACTTTAAATGAACCTGATAGGATTATGTTGAAGTCTGAGACATTCCTCCTCCTAAGTCCCAATCCATCATCTCCTAGATTATAGATCCAAAGTTGGAAAGGATTTTAGAGGCCATCTAATCTAGTCTTTTCATGATGAAGATAAGGAAACTGAGGCCCAAGAAGACTAAGTGATTTGTCCAAAGTCATATGTATAGTAAGTTTCAGAGACAAGAACTAAACCTGGGTTCTTTGACTCAAAAGCCAATCCTGTTTGTACTAGGGTCCATTGAATTCTGTAATGGCTATGGAACTATATGTAAGGACATATTTCCAAAGGAAATATATAAAAAAGTAATTCCTTTTGTAGGACTTCGCATTTCTCTTTTTGCTTTCCAAGTGTTACAAAATTGATTTATTATTTAACTATGAAGCAGTCAGATATTTCAAAAGAATGTTGTAGTGGCATGGATAGATCATTAGACTTAGATTCAGAAGACCTGCATTTGATTCTTGTTTCACTCTTTAAGGTATAATAGACACTATTCAATAAACCCAGTTCTTATAAGCACAAGCATAGTATCACTGATGTATTTCTGTATGTGGAAGAGACTAGGAATTCTATTTTCAGGATACTAAAAATATTGTATAATAGAATTGCCTTAGAGAGATGCTGAAATATGAGATATTCTATATGTCTTTATAATGACTAGACTCAGTGGTCAGAAGCCCATTATATTAGCTATGAAAGTACAAAGCTGAGTAAAATGTATTTTTCCATTTGTAGATGTTTAGTATCTGAAAATTGCTTTCTGACTAGGTAATGTAGGAAATTCAGAGCCCCTTTTTCTAGATCAACAAATTTTAAAACAAAACAAAACAAATTACACATTTATCAAATGCCTAATATGCCCTGAGAATACAAGACAAATTAAAGTTCTTGCTCTCAAGAGCTTACATTCTATAGGGACAGAGGTCAATCCCTATCACATATCATTATTCCAATTCAGGAAGAGTTCCAAGCTGTTCCTCTTCACTGACCCAAGGCTGAATCTCCTTGGCAATATTGAAGGTATTCAATATTCCTCCCTTATCCAGTCTCAGATGAAATTGGGCATCCTTGATGAGAACAGATGATCAAGAAGCTCTTCAATTGTCCCCAGTATCACCTGTTTGAAAATGAACTCCAAAGTAAGAACCATCTCTGCATAGAAGTAATACATACTTTTCTGCATATTTCTAGTCTATTAGTTATAGTTGATTTAAGTAATATAAATAGATACCTAGGTATCCAAATAAATCCATTCAAATACTAACTCTTAGTTAAATGTATTCCTGGTTCCCCTTTTCTAAACTTTTGCCAGATTTTTATAATGAGGTACAAGTTAAGCAGCCTGTCAATCTTTGGGTACTAGTTATAAAAGCTAACTATTCTACCTTATACTATGGCTGATGACTTCTAATGATCTTCTCCATTATTGTTTACACCTGAATGATAATGTTACCCATTATGGATCATTACTGAGCTCACTTGATTTAGCCTTATTAATAGTCACTAAGTTTAATACTAATTGAAATAAATCTCCCAGACACAACAGAGCCAATGTGTTCTTGGCTTCAGGGGATGATCTATCTATTTAATTAGACATAGAGCTATTGAGCATAGTCAAGTGTTCTTCAAGAAAATAGACATTTTGAAGATGTTGAAAAGTATTCTTCGTCTGTGAAAAGTAAGACATCATTTAAAGTACAATGAAGCTTAGACCAAACAGAGAAGGCTAATTAATGACATCATTTAAATTAATGTGGGAACAACCGGTACAAAAGCAAGCAAAATGTATATTTCTATGTAGTAGGATAGAAAATATTATCCAAATAGTGTCACACTAACTAGGTTCCATTCTATTCGTTGAATATAATTCATAGCTTTAGAATTGGAAAGAGCCTTAGAGGTCAACTTCAGCTCTTCAGATTCAAGGGGACTGAGTTTGTGTTACTCTTTTGTCATTTACTACCTATATATCCATGTTCAAGTCAACTGTTAAAATAATAAAGCCTGAAATGAATAGAACCAAGAGAACATTATATATAGCTACAAAATTAGTATTTGAAGAATAACATGTGAATGTTTACCTCCAGAGGAAAAGCTTATTAAAGAGAAATACAGAGGACATAATTTATATATATATATACACACACACATATATTTTTGTTAGATGTTGGATGATGCCTTCTACAGTGGAGGGAGAGGGAGTGACTGAGATACCTGTGAATAAATTTTATTTAATAATTTATTAATTTTAAAAAGAAAAAATGAGAATGTTGAATTCAGCCTATAAGGTCTCTTCCAGTTTTAAAGCTGTGAGGCCTAATTTTATATATTAGGAAACTGAATCACAGAGATATCAAGTGACTTGACCAAAGTCACATCAATAGTAAGTGGTGTTCAATTCAATTCATCAAATAAGTGAATGACAATGAGTTAGCTGCTGAGAAAGCTATAGGATTTAGGCCCTTGGGCAAGTCACTGAATTTCTCCTCTATAAAATGCAGACAATGATTACACTTACTTCAAGAGGTTGTAAAATATAATTACATAGAAAAAAATTAAAGAACTACATGAATGTACATTTGCTTTTATTGCATTCAACTCATCAAAATTTTGTTATATATTTGATATATGAAAGGTGCCTTGCTTGTTGCTGGGGATAAACACACAAACAAAAGACGAAATACTCTTTTCTCTTAAGGAGAATCCATTCTGTTGGAAGGAAAATAAGTAATGGTTCCTACCCACATAGATTTTGCAGGCTAGATTCTGAATCCTATAAAACAAGAAAAAAAAAATTAAAGCAAACTTGAGAAAAGAACAATCTAGAAGTAATGATCTGCAGGCCTGTAGATTTTCAAAACCTATCCTCTTGCTTGTAGCCACATGTCATCGAAAATGGCTATGCATGTGTAATGGGAGATAATATAGTGGATAATATGATGCTGGTGGTAAAAGTGAAGTCACCAGGGGCCTGGGAGCCTGTAACTAGACCAGCAGAAGATTTGGAGCTATCAGTGATGAGCAGCCTAAGATGTGGTGCCCAGTCAATCTCTACTGCTAGCTGTAGGCTCCTTTAAGGTATTGAGTGAGTGGCCCTTCCCTGCTGGAGTAATTGTCTTCCTATTGGGTGAGAGCAGAACCCAGCAGGAAATAGAATTCAATTTCCTGGTTACAGTGGAGGCTTAGCTTCCACTTCTCAGTAACCTCAACTTCTTAATATTCTCTCCTTTCCTCAGTCTCTTTAGCCTTGGTGATGTTGAAGGAATCACAGGAACTCACAGATTTAGGCTAAGGAATTTATTTTAAACTGGAAAGGGAAAACTGAGGTAAGAGGGTCCAAGGTCTTGTGAAGCTATTGCTAGGGACGACTGGCAAGTGTTGGCAATGGACCTAGAAAGTAAGGTCAGGCTGAGGGAACCAGCCCTCAGCCAGTGATGACTTGACACTGGTCTGATGATATTTGATTCTCCAGCTAAACAAATGAAGTTGTTGATCTGTACAAGGGGTGTCCCTACCCACTAAGCTTCTCTAAGCTAAATCCTGCCCACATTCCACAACCCAACCTCCCTTCACCTCCTTTCAACCTCCCGGGGTCCCCAAGGGGAAGTCAGGGGTGGCTGGGTGTCTGGGTGAGGTCAAGGAAATCAGAACCCCAAGGTTGGGTTTGCAGGGCTTTATATAGTCTCAGCCCAACTGTCAGGGCCCAGGATGGCACCTGACAGGCCAGAGTTCCATTCTGCTAACTGACAGGATTACCTAGAGTAATATTGCAAATGCAAGAAATCTTGCATTACCAATGTCAGTGCTGACATGTGTGTAATAGGTTCACCTTCAGGGTAATAGAGTCAGGAATGGAATAAGGTCCTCTAGCTCTATAGCTAGTCTTTGAACTTCCTATTACATCCTGATTTAACTCATGTTGATCTCATAGATATGAGCTTTGTGGGTCAAGGGTAATGGTTGTAAGTGGGTTGGTTATCAAGTTTTACAATTTCATAAACATTAGTTAAGAACTCATCTCAAGAAATATTTGGGCTACAGATAAAAAGCAATAGTCTTATCGTATCACTCCTTTATTCAAGAAGTTATAGTGAATTATTATTCCTTTTAGGATATAATACACATTCATTTGTTTAGTATTTAAAACCTTTTTACATTAATTTTGAGCCTATCTTTCCATGTTTAATTCACATGAGACTTTTTCATATAGCCTCTTATTATCTATTCTCCAAAAATGACAGTTCACCTCCAAAATTCTCATTAATGCCTCCTCATTAATGTTCTTCAAAGCTTAGGATGTTCTTTCTCTTTACTTCCACATTTTTAGAATCCTTAATTTTCTTTGAAGCTTGATTTAGGTGTCACCTACCACATGAGACCTATATGACTCTCCTAATTATTAATTTCCTCCCCTATTCTACCAAATTAAAAATATGTTTTCCATGCCTTCCCTGGTTATTGACTTCAAAATTGCAGATTGAATCCTACTTTTAGAATTCTAGGACTAACCTTGAAGTGACTTTTCTCCTAACATTGTAGCTCTGAGTCCCCATTGATATGCTTCCCCATAATAAGTCAGTAGGTTTTGTTTTTTTGAAAGACATTTACTCAAATGGCATAGCAAGGAAAATAGTTACAAAGCATTTTTTCCAAAAACCTGGGTGTATTTTTCCACAAATGCACATGGGATCCATGGGGAAGAGAAGAAGAATTAACTTAAAAGTACAATGGAGTGTACTTTTCTCTACACTTAGAGAAAATTCCACAATACAGTGTTGGTATCGTTGGTTTCTCCTTTGAGTCCTAAGAAACTTAATTGTTTAGAATATCATTGATGATAGATGGATTGTTACAACTCTCAGTTGGGCTGGCTCTTCACAAGGCATAGGGTGTCAACTGCATAGGTAAATATGCTGCTAGGCTGTGTCAAACAGGTGGCTCAGTTGGTGTTGGACTGAGTCAGACAAGTTGCTGAGCCACTGGGATGCTGCCAGAATGGATTGTTCTCCTAGATTGCTTTGCTATGAGGCTGCTACCAGACTGGAGTCAGCACATTTTTCCCAATGCTACGCCTATAATGTCATTCAGAGATGGGCTTCTTACTAGTGACTGTAGTAGAGCCAAGCAACCTGCTCAACTCCTAGTCTGTTGCTGGCCTAAGTTGTGAAAGTCTATCTGCACTATACAAATATTCAGGTTACTGGACATCTATTTCCAGACTGGTTCAAAAAGGTCTGTCTGCCACTGGGCTGTTGCTACTGGCATGAACCAGAAAGATTTTTTGAGTGCTGGGCCTGTCAGATTGGTCATAATTTAGGGTCTTTCCTGAGCTCATGGAATTAAAAAAAATTAATTTGTTTGTTACATTAAAGTTCCCATGTATCTTCTGTAGGATTTAAATTAAAGTCTAATACTTTAAGTATTATATTTTAGGAAGTTTATTATCTAACAAAATAGAGTCACATGACTAAGTTTTTCTACCTGAAGACAAGAGAGGGAGCTCCACAGAATTTATATCCTGTCTATGTCAGCACATAATGACAGGAAGAGAGTGGAGTGCTAGGAATCATAGTTTTGCTGGGAATCATAGTTGGTTTTTTTTGGGTAAAATATTCTAATAACACATTTCTTCCTTCCCCTTTCTCCCCATCTAAGAGATAAAATATGGCAAATCTTTGACCAAAATATATATATGGTGTAAATGAAATTAACTCTAGCCCATTCATAGTCAAAAATCTACTTACTCTAGGCATCTAGATTATATCATCCCCACCTCCCTCAAAAGGGGAGTGGAGATAAGTTAACCACACGTGACAATAAGTATCAAATCAAGAACAAGGGACTGCCCTTTGGGCAGTCCAAATCAGTGTAGAGGCTGCCATTGGTCCACTTGAATTAGAGGTGGCCCACAGGAAATGACGAGAGACGCTATCTCTTTAAATATGTGGGTTACAATCTGGTAAAGTTAGTTCAGGAGTGGAAGGAGTTCAGGAGTTCCGGCTTTGGACTTGGTGCTGAAGGTGCTCGGCTGAGACCTCAGGCAGCTTCTACTCTGAATTGTCAGGGGGTAAGTTAGGCTGACTTCCTTGGCCTACCTTGGCTTTTCCAAACTCTGCCTTAAGTAGGCTTATAGCCTCTCTGATTTCTTAGGTCTTGTGGCTTGTAGCCTAGTTTAATTAGGCTTTTAAGGTTCTCTCTCCATCCAGGGCCCGGACTGGCCTCTCCCACTCTCTATTTACCTTCCTTTTACCTTCCTAATTGTAAATAAACTACCTTAAACTGGATGCTGACTTGCATCTATTTTAATTATGGAATCAATCTGAATTGTTGATTCCTGGCGGTCACACTTTAAATATATATTTATAAAATACCTAAAATCTCCCTCTTACATTATATATATATATATGTGTGTGTGTGTGTGTGTGTGTGTGTGTGTGTGTGTGTGTGAACATATATATATATATATATACAAGCATATATATGTATATTTATGAAACTATGTCTTGCTTATTTCTATTTATCAGTTCTTTTTCTAGAGATAGATATACAATTGTTATTTTTCAAACAATATTTTTATTGCTGAATATGATATTCTCTTGGTTCTGCTTATATTGTTTTTCATAATTTGATGTAGGTCTTTCCATGTTGCTTGTTTATTTTTTAATTAATCTGCTCATCATTTGCAACAGTATTTCATTAGAATCATATGCTACAACTAATTTAGCCATTCCCTAATTGATAGAATCCCCACAATTTTCAATTCTTTGTCACCACAAAGAAAGATAATCCAAACATTTTAGAATATATAGTTTCTTTTCCTTTCTCCCTAACCACTTTAGGAAACAAACCTAATAGTGCTATTGCTGGATCAAAGATAATACACATAATTATTATAAAAATATACTCTTTGGACATAATTCCAGATTGCTCCCTAAAATGGTTGGATTAGTTCATAGTTGTACCAATAGTGTCCCCATTATTCTACATCCCCTCTAATATTTGCCATTTTCTCCTTTTATTATTTTAACCAATCTGATAGGTGTTTGATGATTTTTGAGAATTGTTTTGATTTGCATTTCTCTAATGGAATTTTTGTTGGACGATTCAATCTACTGGACTCTCTAAGCTTGATGTTCAACATTTTCATCTTCTTGTTTGTCTGTGTGTTATTTCATTTCCTCCCCTTCATCTAGAATGCTACAGTGTTTTTGTCTTGTATTTCCTTCCAGTTTCAGAGTTACTGTGCCATTCAGTGAGGGTGACCGCCCTTGGGTTAAGACTGGCAGAAACTTGTCCTCTTTGATTTCCTCAGGGGTTTGACACCAAAGTTTATTGTCTGTAAGGAAGATAGAGGAAATGTCTTGTTTCTCAAGTTCTATAATTCTTCCTGGTTTAGAGCAAGTACCCTCAGCAAAGGTCTTTATCTTTATATATTGTGATGAGGCAGTTAAACTTCCCAGACTCCTGCTGGGTTCCTATGCAGATAAGTGGGTGGAGAAGTAGGTATGAAGATAGTCTCTGCTCTGGATATGTTCTTTTTTTATTTTTCTGACCTTTTCATCTACAATTTAGCTACTCAAGCCATGGATGCTTTTTAAGTTGTAAAAATGCTGCATTTATATTTGAAAGGGTTTGGTCTTAGTTTCAATATCTTGATTTTTGTTTTTTCAAACTTAGGCTTCCTGAGGTCTAAATCATATGTATTGTGGATTTATTTATCTGGACACTTTTTTTCTTTTTAAAATGTCAATTTCTTGAAGTAAAGGACTTTTAAAATTTCACATTGAAGGTAGCTAAATAGCCATCTGAACTAACTAAAGTCTTAAAAAAGAAATCATATAATAATAGCCAGTGAGAAGTTATCCATCTTTTTGCTAGAAAATTTTGAATGAGAGAACCCATTATTTCCTGGGGCAGCCAATTCTATTTTAAGATAATTCTAATTGTTAGAAATGTTTTCCTATCATCAAGAATACATTTGTTTGTCTGAAATGTTTATTCACTCTCTTTGATTCTTCTCCTTTAGTCAAATAGAAAAAACCTAATTCCCTTCCACTGTCCAAACGATAATCCTTTACATATTTGAAGACAGTTACCATGAACCTGGTGCATCCTTTCTACTTCAGACGAAATTTATTTTCTTCACATGGCTCTTATGTAAAATAGGTTCAAGGACCTTTAACATCATTCTTTCCTCTTAGAAATGTTCATCACATTATCAATGTCTTTCCTAACTTTTATCACAATTTGACCTTATCAATGCAAATATCATCTCCTTATTACTGGAATGTAGCCAAGTTAGTAATTCAAGCTTTATTGGCCACCATATGAATTAGGTTGATTTTGTAGGTTATCTAAATAAAAGCCTCATTATTTTCCAGACAAATGACTTCTCCCTCATATTAAACTTGTGAAAATGAATTTTTGAATTTGTGTAATAATCTTGCATTTACCACTATTTACAATTATTCTATTCAGAAAAATAATTTTCTATCCCATCTTCATATTTCAACATAGCACCTCTACACAATAACTAACCTACCGAACTTTGGATTATCTATAAATTTAATAAGAATGTTAGCTATGCTTTTATCCAAATCACTGATCAAGTGTTAATTATTATAGAAACAAACACAGATTTCTGGGGTCCTCTTGTCTAGCTCTTGCTAAGTCGAAATTGAATAATTAATTACTATTCTTTGAATATTGTTGTCAAGTAGTTTAGAATACATCTTTTTTATAATAGAATGAGATATTTGATGCTTTGCTAAAATTAGGTAAATTAAATCTGAATCCTTTCCTTGATTTTCCAGTTTAACAACATTAATTACTTAACAATATGCCAAGCTTTTATGTATGAAACTGTGACCTTTTAGGTTATATTATTCTGATGTTGCCTTGCATATTAGGGTGAGGGGAGAAAAAGTGGTGTGTGCTTTAAAATTCTAGAAGGGATGTGTATAATGCAGTGATTACCATATGGGAGAGGATCAGCATCAAAGAAAAAAGAACATGTCTCCAAATCCCAGGGACTTTAATTTTGGTTTCTCATGAAATCATTAGTTTCTAGATGGTTAATTCTGATTTTTTAGACCTGATTTTCCTCTATTAGTTTTTGGTTCTCCTTTTTCAATTGGTCCATTTCTTCTGGTGTTACTTTCATTTCTTCTTGCATCACTTTCCTTTCTCCTTGCATCACTTTTCCTCTGCCTCTGTTAATTGGTTTTTGAAGTCTTTTTTGAACGCTTCCAGAATCTTTGTTCAGTTCATATTTTTTTTTTTTTGGACTTTGCATGTGTTTCCTTTGTTTTCACTGTCCCCTTCTGTGTCCCTACCTTTTTCTTTGTCTCCATAAAAATTCTTTAGAGTTAGATGCTTTCTTTTTTTGTTTGTTTGTTTGTTTGCTCGTTTTTCCTATCTAATTATAGGTAGGCTCTCTTTTCTGGAAAGTTTGGATACCTTCTAAACTTCAGTCCTTCCTTGATAGTATTTTTAGCTTTTTTCTGGGTTTTTACCACTTTCAGTTCTTGGAAGATCATGTGATGATCTGAGGACTGAGAGCTCTGAGAGCCCCCTCCCCCTGCTGATTCAATTGACCCTTGAGAAGCTGATAGCTTAAAGACTTGCCTCAGGCTTGGGCATAAATTTTTGCTCTCACTCTGAACTTGATCAGGTTAGAGGCTGATCAAATTCTAGCCCCAGGCTTAGACCCAAGTTTTTGGTATCACTGTGTACTTGATTCAGTCAGGTACTTGATTGCCCTGTTCTGGAGCTCTGCCTTTAGTTTAGGCAAAAAGATCTAGGAGTGAGGGGGCCTAGTACTGTCAGGCACCCCAAACTGTGTACTATGTCTTTATCCCAAGCCTAGACTGGGATTCCTGGCTTGACTCTGGGCCTACACAGATTAGCCCATTTTAGCCCAGACTGCCCTGGGCTGGGATTACAGATTTCTCCACAGGTTTGAGATTTCAAGGGTTGTGGGTAGGCTTGTACCATTTCTTGCCCAGGAAAAATCTCAGGATTGGAATGCTGGCTTGGGCTGGGTTCTGAACCTGTGACAGAAGATGTCAGGTGGCAGGGTGGGGCTTGCACTAGGCTTGCTCTTACCTCCTTGCTACAGCCTTTTACTGGCTCTGCTGTTCTCTCACCCCAGTGCCCCAGATATTCTCTGCCTACCTTTTGAGTTTTTCTTTTCTTGAAAGTGGTTTCACTCTGTCTCCTTATGGGTTCTTTCACTCCTGTATTCGTTTTGTGGTAATATTTTAATCTTGGTCAGAGATACACAGAGCTGTTCTGGTTTCCTCTGCCATCTTGGCTCCACCCCCTGGAAGTTGGGGGCTTCAATTTTGGAGAAATAATCCTTCTATTTGCTTTGGTAGTGATATTTTGAAAGCTACCCATGAGAAGAGAGAATGGAAATAATTCTAAGGGAGCCTTTTGCCTGAAGAGAATGCTTCTTGACTATTTAGTCAAGTAGCATTAATTACTTAATTTGGATAGAAAGCCCTCCTGTGGAGTATTACAGCTATTGGGTAAAAATGAACTTTAGTGATAAAGCAACCCAAATTTACTAAGAAAGGCAGATTTATAAACCTAAGGGGCTCATTTCATAGATTTAGAGTTGGAAGTCACCTATTCTGTTTCTGTCCTTTTATACATGAGAAACTAAGAAAGAGAAAGGTTAAATGATTTGCCTGAGAATACATAAATAAAACTACCATGAAACCCCAGGTCCTCTGATTCCAAATCCAATTCTCTTTTCCTTGAATGAGGACAGCTGATTATCCATCCTATTTCACTATCATTAGGCACCAGAGGAAGAGATTTTTTTTCCCTCCATACATACTCTTTCCTTTGAAGGATGCTATAGATATGAAACAAAATGGCTCATAAACACATTTCAAATCAGATGCCTGCTCTACAAAGATGTTAATTCCTTCTTTATGCAATAGAAGATACATGCACACACACACACACGCACACACATTCTCATCAGGAAATGACAACAAAAATTTCCATTGTGCTATTATTTAAGGGCAAGATGCAGTGCTATGGGATATTTCCTCCGGCTTTCTTCTGATTTGTTATGATAAAAATGATCATCATTATTACAACATTAATCACAATTACATTGTAATCTTATCACTATGCTTGTAGCTGAGCAAGTTAATTGAAAACCTGGAGAAAGCTAATTGTGATTGTTCATAATTTTTTTTTTTTTGTGTGTGTGTGTGTGCTCTCTTTGTATTCTCCTGTGCACATCATGGAGAATATAGTTTGAGAGTTATCCTGAAAGCACAGCTCCAGTTAAAATAGCACAGAAGTTAACTAGGGACTAGGTGGCCAATATATAGAACTTTAGATATAGAGTCAATAAGGGAAATTCAAATGCGGCTTGAGATACTTATTAATAAACTAAGAGTAAGTCACTTAACTTTTGCCAATTTCCCAATCTATAAATTCAGAATATTATTTTCTACTTCCTAGGGTTGTTATGAAGATCAAATGAGATATTTACATAGCACAATACAAGTTCTGGTTATAATGTTTTTTTATTTTTAAAATGCCTTCCAAAATTTAATATAAAATAATCAATTTAGGAAATATTCAAAAATAAAGATCTGTGTTAGCTTTTAAAAATAAAATAGCACAATTTGTGGATTTCAAGATAAGTATTTTTTTTTAAATTTTGCAACTAGGTGTAAGATATTTACTGGTATAGGGTGTTGTTCCTTGGCTGCCCTCAATCCAAGACCATTCTCTAGGTCACTGTTCCTAGGATCATGCTCAGAGTACAATAGATCTAGGACTGAAAGAGAATTCTGAGACCATTTGATCCAATAATATAGTAACACAGTACAACAGTACAATAAGCATTCATTAAGCACCCACTGTGTGCTGGGTACTCTGCTAAGCACTGAGGAGCGGGGAGGGCAAAGAAAAAAAAGAATCCTTACCCTCAAAGAGCATATAATGTATTGAGGGAAGACAACATACTGAGGAAAACTAAAATGAAAGGGTGAGGGTAACCAGAGCTTGAAATCATGAGTTGAAATCAAGCAATACAGGGGCTGGAAATTTTAAGGATGCCTTGGCTTATGAGATTTCTTTTAATGGGGATTTTAGGAGGAGTTCTTTGTTCCTCCTTCCAGCTCTCCAGAGATACGGAGGCAACTGAAGACCAGGATGATGTGTGAATATCAAAGCTGATGAAATCTCTGCAGTGAAGAGTTTCCTATTGATGAGTTTTTTTCCTGGAGGTGGAAATTAAGTTGGAGGAGGCATGATCACAGAGTTGGCATCAGTAGTGCAACTGGTGGGAAATGAACCTGTGAATTTATAGATGAGGAAACAGAGGTGATGAAATTATTTGCCTAAGGTCATAAAGGTAGCCAGGGTCATAACAAAATGTGGATTTCTACCATATCAGTCAAGAGTCAGTACATGTTCCTCATCACCATAATTAGTATGGGGTGATGAGGCTTTCCCCAAGGGCACTAAAATGGAGTATGCATCCTCTCTTGGAAAGAAGCATTTCATTCCCATGCATACCTACCTTATTTTTTGATTCTTTGTTATTGGACATAAAAGTTCCAAGGCAGTCACTATCCTGTTACCATAGTACTTCTCTTCTTGTTTTATTTGTCCCATTCCAATGACATGGACAGTGATCTGGGCTGGACCTACAGAGTAACTGATTGGACAATATTTTAGTATGCTACTCTGAGGACATCCCACTCCTGTGTTGAATTCCTATTTGCTAGGGTACCTGGAGATGGCTGTGGCAGTTCTTTTCAACTAGAAAGTTCATGCATAGGAAATTTTGCCAGGCTCTAAAACTTTTAGTATCTCTATTGTTCCAGGTTGTCCTGGTGCTGTTGATTTGGAATTGGAATGGAATGAGGCACTCACACTCCTCAATAATGAACTGAGGAGCTATACAGCTATAGCTTTACGCAGATATAGCAGGGGAAATATATTTAGCAACCAGATAGCATTAGTTCAGTTAGGCCTCTAAGATGGTCATTCTAATCTAAAAGTTTGAAGGCTGACTGAGTTGCTGATATATCTGCAATGATTATTTGTACTTAGGCTACTAGAAAGCTTTATCAAGGCTACCAGAAATGTATGTCAATTGAACCATCACTCTTGACAAAAAGCTACCAGAAAGCTATATCATTAAGTATCAGAGATGATTCAAATATCTATTAAGGAAAAACTAGTCTAGCCTTTCCATCAGATATTGCTCCTATAAGACTGTTTCCTTCCTTCCTTCCCTTCTTCCTTCCTTCCTTCCTTCCTTCCTTCCTTCCTTTCTTCCTTCCTTTCTTCCTTCCTTCCTTTCTTCCTTCCTTTCTTCCTTCCTTCCCTCCTTCCTTCTATCTATGTAATTGGATTGCTTTATTTTCCCCAGGCTAGAAGTTCAGTGGCCACTCAGGGACCTCATGTCCCTGTTAATTAGCATGGGATATTTTATCTTTTCTGTTTCTGATCTAGATTATTTTACCTTTCCTTAGGCTACCCAGTGGTTCCCTAGTCCCAGGGGCTAGCCAAATTGGTTCCAGATTTAAGTCAGAGGTTCAATCAACTTTAGCCTAATTATAGCTCAGAACTTTTGAGCTCAAGTGATCTACCAAACTCAGTCTCTCATTTAAGCAGTAGGAACTATATGGTCGAACCACTACTCTTGACAAGTTCTTGTTTCTTAAAACACAAATTTGAAATTACTCCCTTCAAAGCATTCAAAACCAATTGATTTAACAACTCCTTTATGTAGTGTACTGTGATAAGTGCTAGGGAAGATCACTATTGTAGAGATAATATAGTCTCTGTTACCATGGAGTATACAGTATAGTGGGAACTTGTGGTTGAGTAATCTCTTTCTTTATATGTGTCCTGTTCATCTTTTTCTCCAGATGCTTCCCTTCTCAGTCCTTTGTCAAACATCCCCTGGACCAATTGAGACTTGAAGTACTAGCTAAGGAGCAGTGAACATTTATTTATTTTATAAGCCTACAGTATAATTTAGCCTTGGAAACACTTCTCCAGGATATTAGAGTGAATATTAAGCTCCTAATAATTCTACATTACTGACAGGGAAAACATACATATCTGAAAGGAAAAAGGGTTAAGCCCTCTTTCCCTAATGTGGCACAATGGCTAGAGTACCAGGCCTGAAGTCAAGAGGACCTGAAATCCACAGTAATTCTTAAAAGGATCAAATCAGGTAATGTGCAATTAGTTAGCAAACAGTCAAGTATTCAGTATTTGCTACATGCTAGATGCCTAGCTAAGTGTTTGGACTACCAGCAAAGAGGAAGAAAGTACTCCGTAACTGTAAAGTAGTATAATAATGTGTGCCAAATTATTGTTGTATATCAATACGAGACTGGTGAAGGAAGGGAATGGTTATAGAGGAAGGGGGAGGAAAAGCAATAAAATAAATCTGTTAAAGGGGAAAAAAAAGGAGGGAAGTAAGGTGAGGAGCAGTGGGTAGAACTCCAGTTCTGGAGTCAGGAAGAACTGAATTCAAATCTGGCCCCAGACATTTACTAGTTCTGTGAACGTCCGCAAATCACTTAACCCTGTTTGCCTCAGTTTCCTCATCTATAGAATGAGTTGAGACAAGAAATAGCAAACCATTCCAGTATCTTTGTCAGGAAAAACAGAAATGGGGCTACAGAGTCAGGCACAACTGAAATGACTTAATAACAACAAAAAAAGGAAAAACAAACAGCTGGATCTATAATTTACTACTTGGTTTGCATTTATATCCTCAAGGACAAATAATATCCTTAAACTGTATCTCAGATATCTTATTGCAAAAGAAAAAGAATCAACTGTAGGATAAGGAGGAAGGTGAAATTTTTGAGAGAGGAAGGAAAAAATCACTTTGGCAATATCATATAGGATTGATTGCTGGGAAATATTGATATGTCAGGAGATGAGTGTCACAACAATTAAATCAGGGATGACCAGAGTCAGGAAAAGAGATGCAGATGTATGGGTCAAGAAGAGGAAATTAGTATCAAAAATATTGTGAAAAAAGAGAAACACTAGTATTTGGTGACAAATGACACATGGGCCATTGAAAGCATCAAAAATGAGCGTTAAACCCAGGGAGATAGAAGACAGTGAGGGAGCAAATTAATGATTGCACTCCTAAGATATAGACACTTAGATAGAGACTTAGATAGAGACTTAAAGGAGGCACCTTTGGAACAAAATGAAGTTGTTAATTTGGCTATTGAAATCCAGAGTCAGTTTGGACTCCTGGAATGGATAGAGAGAGTTGAGTGTCAGATATCTATATGCAGATGGTCATTGAGTTTTGGGAAGGCACCAAAGTCATTAAATGTAGAGACAGAAGGCAAGGAGGCCTTAGAACACTGGCTCAGAGTCATCTACCATGAGGTGACCAGATGTCCCAGTTTGGCTGAGAAGGCCCTTGTTTATGATAATCTTCACCAGAGGTGTAGAGCAGATAGAGGTGTTTTTTTTGTTTGTTTTTTGGGGAGGTTGGGGGGTAGTTTCTGAGAAGGATGAGAGAGAGAGAGAGAGAGAAAGAGAGAGAGAGGGAGAGAGNGAGAGAGAGGGGAGAGGGGAGAGAGGGAGAGGGGAGAGAGGAGAAGGGGATAGACAGAGACAGAGAGAGAAACTTTGAAGTGTCATTAATTACTCTCTGAATTACTATATATAAGGCTCCATTCTCTCTTTCTTGGAGATAGCAATAGGATGATAGGGTGATTCCCAAAGTAACTATCTGCATTTAAAAATCACTGAACCACCAAATTTTAGATTGGAAGGGACCTTAGATCAGAGGTGTCAAGTACCAAGACTACCGGTCTCAAGAGGGTAGCAATACTTCACATTGGCCCTAATCAGCTTAAAATATAATTGGGAAATATTTAACAAAATAAATAAAAGTACAACGGAACAGAGATAACATTGATTTGTGGTTTTCTAAGTCATTAAGTCAGTCAGTCCACTGTTAGAGATCTTTCAGTATGCCTTGTTGTTGTTGTTCAAATGGTTGTCCAACATGGACATTGCCCAGGGGGTTTTCTTGGCTGAGTATGTTGGAGTGATTCCTCATTTCCTTCTCCAGTGTGTCTCTATTTTACAGAGGAGCAATAGAGGTAAAGAGACTAAAATGATTTGCCCAGGGTCACACAGTAAATGTCTGAGGCCAGATTTGAACTTGAATCTTCTTTACTTCAGGGTCAGTGATCTACCCACTGCACCATGTAGTTGCCCTAAGTATACTTTAGGAGACCCTTTTTCTAACTGAGTTTGATCCATTGCCTTAAATGACAGTCTATATTTAGCTTTGCCTCTCTCTGAAGATGTTATCTCTATGTTATGGTCAGGGTGTTTTGTTTTTGTTTTACTTTTTGTTTTGTTTAAAGGTTGAGCCTTCTTTCCCTAGTGTGGATGGATACAATGGATAGAGCACCAGACCTGAAGTTAAGAAGAACTGAATCCTAATGTAGCTCAGATGCTTATTAGCTGTGTAACCCTGGACAAGTTACTTAACCTCTGTTTTACTCAGTTTCTTTACCTCTAAAATGGAGATTTTAATAGCATTTACCTTCCACAGCTGTTGTGAAAATCAAATGAAATAATGATGGTAAAGTACTTAATATAGTGCTTGGCCCATAGTAAACTTTATATAAATCTTAGCTATTATTTATTATTATTATTATTATTATTATTAACACATGAATCTAGAAATGGCATCCTCTGGCCTTTAGATCTTATACCTTAATGTATCAAGGAGTCTTATGCAAAAAGGGTCCCATGTTCCTTGCCTTCAAAAAGGGTGGAAGAAGTTGGAGAGAAGGAGAATATTTGGAAGTGAAAATAATTAAATATATGTGTACATATACCTAAATATATACATACATACACATATATGTGTGTATACATAGATATCTATGTAGATAAATATGAAAGGAACAGATTTGGAGATTATCTTGAATGTCATTACCTTTCCTAAATGTGGAGCCCTATATTCCAAGCCAACTAAGCTGCAATGGACCAAGGTTCCCACACATTCTTATTCTTTTTTCTGAGTTTGAATCTTGGCCACTTATTAATTTGTGATCTTGGGCAGGTCACTTGTTCACGTTTGTCTCTTTACTTTGGCCATAAAATGAAAATGATAATATGTACACCACTTACCTCATAGGCATGTTATTCAAATCAATAAACCTTTGTCACTTCTCTCTTATCTGTGAGGCTCTGTTGTGCTGGAGATACAAAAATGGAGAGTCACAAGAGTTTTGTAAATCTATAAAGTGTTGCATGAAAGTGATTTATTTTGCTACAAAAAGAATTCATGGGGATTGCATGGAGCAGTATTTTTCCCCCTGTAATCATAATAGGCACCATACTTACTGCAAGGATTGTGAAGAAGAGGTCTCCTCACTAATATTGACTTAAGCAATCACCATCCCCCTTTTGCAGATGGAAGAGGGGCTAACTTCTCTCAACTTAGAAATATCTGAGAGGTTATCTTGTCCTCCTACTCAAATCATGAATATGCCTTCCTTTTTAAAACCCCTACTTTCCATCTTAGAATCAATACTGTGTATTGGTTCCAAAGCAGAAGAGCAGGAAGGGCTAAGCAATAGGGGTTAAGTGACTTGTCTAGAGTCAAAAACAGCTAGGAAGTAGCTGAGGCTAGATTTGAACTCAGGAGCTCTCACCTCTAAACCTGGTTCTCAATCCACTGAATGACCAAGCTGCCTCCTGAATATATTTTTCAATACCTCCAGTTTTTTCCCCAGATCCTTGAAGACCTGTGGTGATAGGTACTTTGTTCCCAATTAGGGGTAACCCATTCTAGTTTTGCAAAACTAATTATTAGGATGTCTTTCCTCATACTGAGCTGAAATCTACCTCCCTGTAATTTTTATTCCTTGGCCTTAATTTTCAGTGATGCCCAGGGAAAAGCTAAACAAGTTTCATCCTTTTTCCCCCTCCAAATGACAACCCTTGAAATATCTGGACTGCTATCATATTCCCTGACGTCCCATCTTCTCTTGGTTAATCCACAATTCCGCCACTTATCCTTATAAGTCAGGCATAGTTACCAGTCCCAGTGGCTGGCTGTAAGAAATATGATCATTTCACTCTGCCATCATAGTAAGTGTCCTAAGGAAGAAGTGTCTCTCAAGGAGGAATTAGAACAATACTTTAAAGACAG
The DNA here is from genome assembly GCF_016433145.1 of Gracilinanus agilis. Taxonomy (NCBI): domain Eukaryota; kingdom Metazoa; phylum Chordata; class Mammalia; order Didelphimorphia; family Didelphidae; genus Gracilinanus; species Gracilinanus agilis. The sequence continues at coordinate 357,589,522 of NC_058132.1, forward strand.
GAAGAATAAGAATCTTGCAGCAAGGGAAGTGGACTGCCTGCCTATTGTCTAGAAGAGCAAGGATAGAAAAGAGGACTCGTTTGCTACATATATCCTGTGACTGATTTGTTTACTCTGAAAGCAGTTAGTGAACTAGTGCCTACATTGTGTCAGGTTCTGTGCCAGAAGAGAGAAAAGCAAAAGGGAGAATGATCACCTAACATTCCACTGGGGAAAGGGGTTCATATTTATACACATAAATAAGCACAAACTATATGCAAAATAAAACAAAGTAATTTGGGGGAGGAGGCACTAGAAACTGGGAGGGGGGATCAGGATATGTCTTATATCAGAGACAAAACTTCAGTTTTGCCTTGAAGGAATCTAGGCATTCTAAGAAGTAGAAGAGATGTATCCCAAATATTAGAAGAGTACAAACTGGGGGCAGCTAGGTGGCTCAGTGAATTGAGAGCCTGGTCCAGAGATGGAAGGTCTTGAATTCAAATCTGTTCTCAGATACTTCCTAGCTGTGTGTCCCTGGCAAGTCATTTATCCCCCTCCCCAATTGCCTACTTCTTACTACTCTTCAATCACTTAGAATCAATATATATTATTGATTCTAAGATGGAAGGTTAGGGTTAAAAAAAAAAAAAAAGGAGTGCAAACCAAAGAGATATTATTATTTCCAGAAAAGAAAATGTGCATTTACTAGAGTTCCAGGGGGGAAAAAGGAATATTCTGTGGCCACATGTCCTAATTTTTGGAATGGAGACCATGTTCACTATATTTACAGGTATATATATATATATATATAAACAGGCATATATTACGTGTATATATATCTTTGTATATATATCTATGTAGATATATATACACGTAATATATGCCTGTTTACAAAGCCTTTTGTTCAAAATCATCCTTGTAAGATAAGTACTGCAAGCATTATTGCTTCCAGTTTACAAGTGACAAAACTCAGGCTACAGGAAGTTAGCAGTAATGATATTAACAGTAATGTCACAAAGTTAGTCAGGGGTTGAATGGCAATTTGAATTCCTATTCAGTGCATTTTCATTACACCAATATGGTTTCCTAGTCCATTCTTTAGTATGGGTGTAAATCTGGAAAGATTGGTAGATTGGGTCCAGTATGGACTACTTTAATTTACTTAAATTGTCCTGTATTTATGTCATTTCTTAGTAACATACATATTTTCTAGCACCATGTTTTTATGAAGTAATAGAAAGAAGGTGCTTCACTGAAGTGCAATCCCCCAAGAAAAAAGACATGTTCTTGCATAAAGTTTACCATGATGCAACTCAAAGTAGAGCTACTTTATTTAGCTCCCTAAATTAGCTGCAACTCTAAACACTTTAATTGTCTCCCCCAGGGGCCACCTCTCCCCAGGGAACAAGCTCTGAGCTATTCATTTGTGAAAAATCCTCATTTGCAGCTCTTCCCCAAAGATCCTTAGTCTTTCTTACTAACAAGTGAAAAGGAACAAAAAATCAAGTAAGGAGCCCAGGATAGCTGACCCCAGATGAGTCAGCCCAGAGGAATGCCTGGGAGATGTTCCTGGTGAGCCATGTGTACCTAATGGAGATCCAGGTGACCCTAATTCCACTGATGCCTAAACATCTACACAGGGGAGTGAGTGGAGCTCAAGTACTCCATTGTGAGACTTCAAGAAATCTAATAAACACAGGTGTACTCTCAAAGAGCCACCTCCTTAAACCTGGGAACAGGTTACCATGATCTCTGTATAAAGGTGCACTTTCTTCTACTGTAGTCTGAGAGGTGAAATGACAAAAGCTAATTGTACTCATTGGGCACTCATAATGCATTTCTCCGTAACCTGATGGAAGAATATTAGGAGACTGGAATTTTAGGAGACTGGAATTTCTTTTTTTTTTTTTTAATGTGCTACTGTGGGGTGAGGGATGTGGAGGGAGGGGGGTACAGAAATGATGCCCCTTCTACAAAAAATGTGCTGGGAACTGAGTGAAGAAAACCTGGATAGAAATCCTGCTTCTTATGTTTATATATGGGTATCTGTTTATGCCATTTGAATGCTGTGTGTAAGCTACTTAATCTTTCTGGAACCTTAGTTTCCCTAATCTGCAAAATAGGAATCATGTTATAGTTCCTATCTCACAGGAATATAGAGAAATTCAAATGCTAGTACATATTTAAGACATTTTGCCAATGTCCAAGTGCTATATAAATTTCATTATTTTATCATTTTAGATCATATTCCATTCTAAACTATTTAATTGAATGCTGTTAGATCTTATATTACAATATCTTTGTTGTTGTTCAGTTGTGTTTGATCTTTGTGACCCCCCATTTGGGGTTTTCTTGGCAAAGATACTGGAATTTCCATTTTCTTCTCCATTTTATGGGCAGCAAACAAGGTGAAGTGATTTGCCCAGGGTCACACACGTAGAAAATGTCTGAGCTCAGATTTAAACTCAGGAAAATTGTTTTTTCTCCAGACTTAACACTCTATCCCCTATACCACTTAGTTGCCCGTATTATATTATTACATTGAATTATAGTATAACAGAAGACATTATAAGTGTCTGAGGCTCAGTGGTTCAGTAAATAGAGAATTAGGCCTGCAATCTGAAAACCCCGAGTTCAAATGTCACCTTAGACACTTACTGGTTATGAGACCATGACAAGTCACCGCCTCTGTATTCCTTAGTTTTCTCAACTGTAAAAGATGGGTAATAATAGCACCTATCTCCCAGGAATGTACTAAGAATAATATGATAAGATACAGATGGTTCTCACTTTATAAAGGTGAACCCTTCTACAGACTTCTAATTAAACTGATTTTTATGTAATGCCATTTTTCCCCTGTAAGAAATAAAGTGAGTATAAAAAGATAGATTAAAAATATTAGGGTTTTAAAGGATTTATTGAAAGCCGTTTAGAAAAATGAAGCCACGTGCTTGTTGAGTTATTTTAAAGGGACTCGCCATTACCTGCTTCTCCCATCCTCACTCCTACTCCACAATCACACAAGAGGCAGTAGCAACCCAGGTACTCACTATTTAACCTTCTGTTTATGTTATTAGGTAATTGCTTATGTCATTCATGTAAGCCAGGACATGGGAAATGTAGTTTGAAAGAGCCATAAATGTCCACAGGAAGTTTAGATCAGGGACCTCAAAATTACTTTAAGGACTCCCAATGTCAAATGATCAATTGGGGAGACGAGTTTCCCAAATGATCACAGGGGGGATTTTGATAATGAGATTGAATCTACCCTGTCCATCTTTAATTGCCAAAGGTGAAAACATCTCCATTTTACTCACAAGTTGGGTGGTCTGTAACCCACGTGTGCTAGACTAATAAATCAGAATTTACTGACTGCCTTCTGGGCAGTCCTTAAAAAATGTCTACTGTGATTGAACACGTAAACTAAGAGGAGGCCACAGGAAGTGACTCAAAAGAGGCCCCTTTGAAAATAGTCCTCAGTCAGCTGGGCCCTTTCTCCTGGTTCATGATTGGAACCTGAAGGAGCTCTTCTGGTTCGTGACCTGGCCTTGTAGGAGGTCTGAAGCTGGTGAGACTGTTTCACATGGTGAGTGTTAAGAATGAATCTTCCTGAACTTCTCTTAAGGAACATCCTTTTAATAGAAACTCTGTGACTGAAGCTTTTGCTTTTTTCACCTTTAAGGCCCTTTGGGCCTCTGGCTTCCCAGCCTTGGGATCAAGCCCAGATTTCCCTGGGCTGAGGATTAATTAGATCTACCTGGATTGAACTAGGGGATCAGAGCAAATTACCTACTGTGTTAGATTACTTATCCTATCTTATCCTCTCTCTTATTTTCTTATTTCTACTTCCTCTTATCACTTGTAAATAAATTTCCATAAAAGTCATTTTAACTTGAAGTAAATCTTTAATTGGGGACTGATAATTGCTCAATCCCCTGGTGACCAACCTTTTAATATTTACCCAATCAAAATCCCTTTTTACCCCTTACACCCACAAAAAATGAGGAAGAGAAGAAAAGAATGAGGAAGAAAGAGAACTTTGGAACAGAGTAAACTTTGGGACCAGCAGGGGACAGATAAGTAAGAGCTGGACGAGGACTATATTAGGGACCTGGCCAGAACCAAGAGGAAGAAGTTGGGGAGGGAGGGTACAAGGCAAATCCAGGGGTGTGTGGACCCAAACATGGATAGAAGAGGAGGTGAAACATGTAGGGCCAGAGACAGACACCAGACTCTTGCTACCTGAGTGCAGACAGAAGACAGAAATACGCAGCCTGATACTGGAGTGGGTCAAAGGTGTCTTCTCTTCCTGCTGGAGGTCTCAGTTCAAGCCCCCTACCCTTCCATTCTGCTGTCACTTGGGGCTTTTTAAATTTTTATTTTTTTGTTGTGTGGTGCAGAGAGTACCAACTAAGGGGCAAGAGTGAACAGAGACAACACTGTGAAGTTAGCATAGGTGCTTTCTTGGAATGTGTATTTCTTTCATAATTCTTTATGTAAATTTAAATTTGCATAATGCAAATTTATGTAAAGCAAGAATTGTCTATATTTGCAAAGTGCTTAGCAGGATTCCTCCTTCATAGTAGACACCTAATGTTTCTTTCCTTCCTCATTATAAATTGTGACAATATTTGTTAAATGCTTTGCCAGGCCTAAATTGGCATGATATAAATGCTAGCTATGATTATAGAGACCTTATTGTCAAAGCTATATGAAAAGAAATAAGAACCATCTTCACATGGAGTAGGCAGAGTAAGAGGTCACCTTGAAGGGATATTTTTAAGAGTTATTACAGAGGCCCCTGGCAATTCAATTGGAAGAGTTCTACAATTTGTTCTTCCATCACTATTTTCATAATTGTAGACGTAAGTAGAAGAAAATACTGCGATGTGGATGAGTAAGTCAAATGGGAGATATTACAGATGTACAAGTTTATGTAAACAATGTTAGAATAAAATAAGATTATAATTGCCCAAGAACCATATAATGTAGTAAGGAAGGTCTGTGGAAGAAAAGCTAATTTCTGGCTGGGGGCTAATCATGGAAGGTTTCATGAGGGAAGTGGTTGTATTGGCTCATAAGGGACAGTCATGTTCTTAATAAATACTCTGGCTTTCTGATCAGCAGGTCTTTTCTGTCTCTCTCTTTTAGATAATTATTTCTGTATGGAACCATTTTTATTTTCCAGATGATCCAGAGGGACACTTTTTGTTTGTTCATTAGCAGTAATCTCTTAACAACTGATTACAGACAAAACATTAGGAAAAATATTTTTGTTCCTGGATAGATACAAGTCCTAGAAATTCTCCTATGAGATTCATTTTCCTGAGGTTAAACTACAACCACCTCTTCTTGGTTTTCTTTTAAATGGAAAATGCTCCTAAGGATTAACATATTAAACTGTTATCAGTCTTAAAATCCACAAAAGTCCTACTGCAATGCTTCATTTTGGTGTAGAAGTTGCAGTCTTTCCTGGAGAGTGCAAGTCTTGATAGTCCCTAACCTCCTTTATAATGTTTGATTAAGGTCTCAGGAACATATTCTCTTTTTTGACTCTTCATTAATAGATTGGCCAGTAGGTGATGAACACTTTGGTCAGAGCAATTCATAGCAGAATTGCTAAGGACATTTTCATTTGGATGATCAGGGGGACTCCTTGATGGTCCCTGACAACAAAGATGCTTAATGACAGAGTCAAGATAATAGAACCTCATAAGTAGGATCTTCTCTCATATGGACCATATGAGCAATCAGCCACTTAGAATTTTTTCTTAAAGGCTTCTTTGGATTCTTAGACTGAAAACCAATAAGAGCAGTAGTTCTCTCCTATCTTGCTTTCCCCCTTCCCAGGAATGACAATGCCAACCTTAAGCAGAAAGCACATGGCAGCAAGTGACAGATTTTTAGCTGACAAACTTTGGACTGGACCTGGAGTACCTGACTACCTTCTACTATGTCATTTTCTCAGGACATATCAGGGACTTACAATATTGAGAAATAGATATATCCAATTTTATTTGCTTTCTTATGGATCTACAGTTCCTGAATTCAAAAGTGGAGGACTGGCCATCCAGTGGAAGATTTCTTCAACAGGATATTTCTTTGAGGAGATTCCCACCTACAGGAAGATGATCTTACAGTTGGGGGATTAAAGCAATACTCTGGCAAGGCAGATCTGGACCTTGTCAAACCTCCAGGATAATTGCTGTGAATTACTCATTCAGTGAAGGTCCAGAGTTAATGAAAAATATATGTTCAGGAAAATGGATATACATCTTATGTAATGTAGGTAAAAGTATTTACTTTTTAGGGGGAAGTCTATAATGAGTGTAACACTGAATGTTTTGAATGTTTTATATTTTCAACAACTGCCCATAAATGTCTTTGACTCTTTTTTAAGCTTTTTATTTTACATAAGGTGAAATAAGGCTTTCCTGTACCTCAAACCCATATTGTATATGAAGTCCTTTTGGGGGGATAGAACTTAAAATTCATATGTAAATAGATTTTAGACTTCTGACATACTTAAGTTTTGTTTTAGTAGTCTTCCTCAATTAATCCAGGGAGGAGTAGGGTCAGAGTTTCAACCTGATCCTGCTGTAGAATTCAAGTACCCAAGAAGAGATCTAAGAGTAGTCTGAAGTCAGAGCCCTACCCTGAGCCCCCAAAGGCAAAGAGTACATAAAGCAAAATATAAAATAGGCCTTAATCCTCTGTAGTCCCTTTCCTCTTCTAGAATTCTACAGTGATGGTGACAGATTAGAGAAAATAAGGGTAAAAGGTATCAAAATTATATGTCATTTAGGCTATCTAAAAATATTAACTGATGGGAATGTAAGTATGAGATTCTTGCCTAATGACTAATATATCAGTATTCTATGGGTACACTTCAACTTTAAATTGATATTTTTGTTATGAATTAAACTTGAAGATTTGATGAACTTCAACAACAAACATTGATATTGTAGATAAATAAAGAGTGGCTGGTACTTATGTTCTTGTTGGAATGACAAATAAAAGAAAGAGTGGATTTAGTTTTATTATGCATCCAATGGAAGTAAGAAACATCACTTCATGGATCATTTGGTCCCTTTATTGTTGAGTGATGAAATATTAGCAAACGATTCCTCAATGAAGATGAGTGGCTTGTTTGTCAACATCCATTGCAGAGAATGAGTAATTATATGAATAAATTAAGAATAACCTCTCCTCACTTATATATTTTAAAACTTAATGACTTCTGTGTGAGGAAAGAGAGCTCTAGTTTTCATCAGTCCCCTTTTATCCCAACTTGGTTAGAGGGTGGGACTTTCTAAAGTTCAAATTTTCTTCAATCACTAAGTCAGATTCTAGTTGCTTAAAGAAAAAAAGTTGGAAAACAGGAACAGTCTGTCCCTATTTCCAGTTTACTACCCCAGAGACTGGGGAGTTTCTCTTTGGGTGGCATCCATGATACTCTCTTTTGGAAGAGATGAGTTACATCATAACCAATGGGAGTGCATCTTCATTATCAACTGTCTTCAGGAAAGCAACAATTTGAGTCTTAACACCTGCACACTTTGAAATAGATATTGTGTAGAAGCTCAGAAAAGGACAGAAGCAAGAAGTTCCAGTGAACACCACAGGAGTCTCGACTGTTCACCTATGCTAGATCCTGGAATATGGGAAGATAGGATGACATTGAAATTCACTGAGGACAGGTGTGTTCTCATTGTAAAAAGTAAGATGTCCTTAATGGACAACCCTCAGAATTCAGCTCACTGATCCCTGACCATTCAGAGAGAGATCTAGGAGGATTCCTCTGTCTATGAAAGAGTGTCTCAGAAACCATTTCAAAGAAATGCTGACTAATGACTTCATTACAGAAGACAGTAGACCTTATGCATTATCCATAGTATCTAAGAAAAAAATATGTATGGATATCAATGACCAAATTTTTAACAAAAGTACTAGGTGGGCCAATACTCTGTGTATAATATGCCCTTGATTGGTAGGAAGTGAGTGGTTTTTAGTCTTGGACTTGTGGAATGTATACTACCAGATTCTTATATCTGAAAAAAGCAAGAAAGCACAAACAAGAGTTTTTGTAATTCAGGAGATTTACAAATTAGTCGACTGTTAGAGAGTTAATTCATATAAAATAGCTGAGACTTTGGGGGCAGCTGGGTAGCTCAGTGGATTGAGAGCCAGGCCTAGAGACGGGAGGTCCTAGGTTCAAATCCGGCCTCAGACACTTCCCAGCTGTGTGACCCTGGGCAAGTCACTTGACCCCCATTGGCTACCCTTACCAATCTTCCACCTATAAGTCAATACACAGAAGTTAAGGGTTTAAAAAAATTAAAAAAAAAATTAAAAAAAAATAGCTGAGACTGGAGAATTTACCTGTTTATAAAAAATAGTCTCAGAGAATGGCAGGAGCCCTATCAGGACTTGCCTAGAGGAGAATTAGTTGGACTTTCTAAAGAGCAGATGGACATTTAACTAGGAAAAGACTGAGAATAAAATAAAAAGACAGTTTACCACTTGTATGAAGACTTTGTGGACAAGATACGGACTCTGAAAGTGCTACATTGAGTGAGGCTGGAAAGCTAAACCTTTCATCCAGAGTCAGTTCCTTTCATACCCAAAACTGATACAGAAACTCAACATATATACAGTTTGAAAATACTGGTAGTCAAACTGGAATGGTTGTGGGCCCAGATATGGACACACAAGTCTATAATAGTCAACCCATACCAACTGCTAGGTCTGGTAGAGAAGCAGATGGATCAATCAGTGGCAAGACAAAGAGAAACATTAGGCCTGTCACTAGGCTAAGTTCTGATGTTGTAAGTAAACCTGAAGCCATAGATATACATGTATCTAAACAATGAAGCTAGAGATCACTTATATGAAAAGTAGCTTGGATGCAATTGCCTGTTTATTGATATTTGTGTGAAATACTACATGTTTGAGTATGTGCATGTTTTTATGTTCATATAACTGTTTTATATTATGTTCATGCTGTAGCATTATCTGTTCATTATTTAGCATAAGCTACTATTTATGGTTAAGATTATTGTTACTGTTGGAGCTAGATGGCTTTGTAGTTAGCCATGTATATGCATGTGTTATATATCTATCCTTTATGTAGTTAGGCATGTTGCCTTTCAGAATAAATGGCTGAAAATTGGGTGCCAAACAGAGTTGATTGAATTTCTTGCATCCCTTTTGTGTGTATAGTATAGGGATGATCAAAATCTAGTGCAGTTTTAATCTTTAATAGCTAAAAGCTTCACTAAACCTTAGTAGTTTGTATTTGCAGAGGTAAGGGAATTACACTAGATAGAACACTGGGCTTTGAATCAGGAAGGCTCATCCTCCTGAGTTTAAATCCAGCCTCAGACACTTCCTCGTTGTGTTACCCTGGACAAGTCACTTAATGCTCTTTGCCTCAGTTTCCTCATTTGCAAAAAGAGCAGGAGAAGAAAATGGCAAAACATTTCAGTATCTTTTCCAAGAAAATTCCAAAATGATATCACAAAGAATCAGATACAACTGAACAACATCTGCAAAGTTAACTTGATATGGGCTTGTATTTCTAAGACAGAGAAGTAATTAACTTCCAACATGGTAAGATACTGATTATGAAATTATACTAATATATAATTTTAAGTTACTTGACCTAAAGCTTTAGAGTAGGCACTCATAACCTGGGTTCCATAGTTGGAATTGACTTCAAAAGTTCTTTGAACATGAATGGAGAAAAACAATTCCATCTAGTTTAATTAACCTCTAAATGAAGTATATCATTTGCTTCACATATTATTCTGAGAATAAGCTTCGCCAGACTTTCAAATTAGTTCATTCCTCTCTGTCTCTGTCTCCCTCTCTGTCTGAAAGAAAAGGAAAGAAAGAAAAAAGCACAAACCAAAAACACTACCCTAGAGACTTGTTGGAATGGTTAAAGTGGTTAATAAAGAGAATCAAACTTCTAATCCAGTGATTCCCAAAGTGGGCACTTCCACCCCCTGGTGGGTGCTGCAGCGATCCAGGGAAGCAGTGATGGCCACAGGTGCATTTATCTTTCCTATTAATTGCTATTAAAATTAAAAAAAAATAATTTCCAGGGGGCTAAGTAATATTTTTTTTCTGGAAAGGGGGCAGTAGGCCAAAAAAGTTTGGGAACCATTGTTCTAATCCAAAGTCCTGGGTTCAAATTCTTGTTCTATACCTTCAACACTGTGTAAACTTGAGCAATTCATGAAATCTTTCCCAGACTTTAGTTTCCTATCTATTAAAAATCAGGGTGGGGAATGGGATGGGACAGAAATTTCCTTCTGTAGTCTTTCATAGTGTTGTTGTTCATATGAGTGGCAATGAGCCACATTGAGTAAATATTTTAATTTATCTGATGCATAATTTCTTTATCTATAACTTGAATATAATAATAGTACCTCCCTTACAGCATTCTTGTGAGGCTCAAGAGAGATATGCAACAAAGACTTTAAAGCTCTCTATTAATATGAACTGTTATTATTATAAGATCACAGATTTTGAGCTAAATGAAATTTGGAAGTCATTGATTCCAATTCCCTCTTTTTACAAATGAGGAAACAAAGGCAGTGACATTAGATGATGACACAATATTTGAATCTTTCTGACAAAAATTGAACTCAGAATTTCCTTACTTCTCTTTATATAAAGTGCCTTATTCTAATTTGAATTATGAGCTTAAAATATCTTAAAATGTTCTACTAATTCATTTATTGAATTAAAACAACTTAATTCTAGACCTACTATCTCAGGGTGACTACTAATGAATTCTCCAGTTCATTTATTAGAACTCCTTCACTCTTTTGGACTTTGATAATCCTTGTGGGTCCTGTTTAGGTGGTAGTTACTCCTACTATGGGTGAAATTTTCTCCTTAGAAAATGTCAGTAGTAAATAGCATTGTCTTGTAAGTGGTTTCTCTGGAAAGAAAGAAGAAAGAGCTGCTAAGATCATTGAGATTTAATGCTAGGAGAGACAGGCTAAGAGTTATTTCTGCTGTCAGAGAAGCCCTCTTCCAGACCAATCTGTCTCTGCTTGATAGTTTGAATCCTGCTCATATTCTCTGTTTGAGGTCAGGTGAGTTCCCCGCAACAGTAGCCAATTTGCAGGAGTTCATCTAGTTACAGTATTAAAGTTTATGGTACCACAAAACATCTTAGTACTTTTCTGACCTGACAATATAAGGCTATGGGATAGTATTATTATTATTATTATTTAGTGCTTTGCTTTGCTTTGCTTTGCTTCAGTGAATTCGCTGCTCTGTACAGCCATTATTAATTTTCCAGAGGATCCAGCCTTATGGGGATTATTTACATTTTACAGATTAAAGAAACTGAGGCATGGAGCAGCTAAGAGATTATCTCAAGGTTATTCCCTGGATCAATGGCAAAGCTATGAATTATCTTGCAAGGTCTTTCGCACTAGCATTTTAGCCTGCTTGTCATACATTCACCTGTCAGAGTGTGTTTTACTGAGAGCTCTATCATGCATTTTAAAATCCACCAGGTTAATACTCAGAGAAATTTTGCTTTTGTGCAATTGTGGCTTTTCTGCAGCAAATGAAATCTTTTTACAGTTTCATTTCTTCCCCTTCCCAAATCTCCCAATGCTCTAGTCTCCAATGGTCTACAAACATGTTACAATAAACTGCTACACCTATAATTTTCTCAGTAGTTATTTCAGCCTAGTGATTCCACTGAGTGGAATTGCCATTTGTCCTCATCTGTTGAAAATTAAACTGTAATGACAGGTAGACATTGAAAAGATTTGGTAATTTAACATATTCTTCTCATGAAAATCCATTTAAATCCCAGCAAGTAAAAGTCAAGGTGTTAGCACTTTTGAATCAATAAATTTAGTTTCAACAACTATTTCAGGGGGAAATAACAATAAAGGGAAAAAGCAGAGCCTTATCAAGATATAAAGCAAAGTCAATGATGAAGGAAGTAAGCATTTATGGTTGTCCTTATAGCTTGAACTTCTGGTTTTCTTTTTTCCCCTTAATTTAAATTTTTTTTCAGATTACATACACATGAATAAAATTTTTAATATTTGTTTTCTGACATTCTGCAATTCATGTTCTTTCTCTCCCTGCCATCTTTCCCCACTCCCACAAAAGGCAGGCAATAAGACATAGGTTTTAAGCATATTATCATGAAATACATATTTCTATATTCATCATGTTATGAAACCATCTTTCCCTACTCCTGCAAAAGGCAGGCAATAAGATATAGGTTTTATGTATATTATCATGAAATACATATTTCTATATTCATCATGTTATGAAACAAGACACATATTGCTCATACTAGAGAAAATTAATGAAGGAAATAATGCGAAGAATTAATGGTATGTTTCAATCTGCATTTCGACTCTACCTGTTCCTTCTGTAATGATGGATATCCTTTTAAGTCATGAATCCCTTGGAGTTGTCAGGATCCTTGCCTGGTTGATAATAGATAAGTCATTTACAGTTGATCACCTTGCATTATTGTTACTGTGTGCAAATTCACTTTACTGCATCACTCCATATAAGTCTTTCTAGGGTTTTTTGTTCGTTTGTTTGTTTGTTTGTTTGCATCATCCTCTTCTTTGTCATTTCTTATGGCACCATAGTATTCTAGTTTTATTTTGACTCCAATATCATGTGTACCCTAATTATTTTTCAACTTGTTTCCTTACTCAAGGAATTACTTCTCAATATCTCTTGACTTTATTCAATAAACATTTAGTGAATACTTCCTCTGGGCTGAGGCTACATGGCATAATAACTATAGACCTGACTTTGGAACCAGGAAGGTCTAGGTTTAAGAACTGCCTCTGATACATACTGACTCTCTGACTGAACAATGCACTTAATCTCAATGCTCTTGACAAACTTTAAAGACTGAAAATTATGCATATTGGTAGAGGGAATGTCCTTGTCTAGGAGTTCCTTTGAGCAACGAATGAAGTCACATTTTGATACTGTCATATTATTTTTGTCATACTCTATACAAATCAACCTGTTTGATACTAGAGGAAAAAGACAAATTAAACAGGAAAGGCTGTTGCCCTCAAGGAGCTTATAGTTTAGTAAAAATTTTCATGGATAAGAAAAGAAAGAAAGAATTCTCTTCTTACTCCTGGAATACTCTGTGTTGTGCAGCCATCATTGAGCTAATGGCAATACATTTCCACATTTATTGTGTTAAGTAGGCTATTTGGGAAAACATATTTAATAATTTTTTTCTTTCTCCAGCCTTTGTAATGTAGGTGCATATACATCTAATATGTTAGTATAGTTATTTCAAATATGACTTTTAAGAGCAATGAGTGCATATCTTAGTCATTATTGTATCTGTAGTGAGATAACCTTCACTGTATAATAGATGTTAATTCAGTTAAGTATGCTTATGTCCATCTGTACTGTGCTTATGCTTACAATCTTGCAGAAACTCAGTTTTGGGAGGAACGTTTAGTTCAAGACTATGTCATAATTCCCTCTACAATACTCTAACAGTAACTTGAAAATCTTCAGTGAGCTCGAACCCACTGCTATCCAAGGTATTAAATGATTCTAAAAGTAAAACTAAATGCAAATAATTTGTATATAGAAGTGGAGATGATATAAATCTCTAAACACTTTATTTAAACTTAGCATATTGCGCATATGCACTCTACTTCAGTTGAAGCATGAGCTCATTGTTACTCCTGACAATGGTATGAATCAGAGTTGAGCTTCACCTTCTGAAAACAAACAAACAAACAAACAAAAAACAACTTAGATGAAAGATCTAACCTTCTTACTGGAGGTCTATTTCCACAAACCTGATGTTGTTATTGTTGATGATGCTGAAGATGATGATGATTTTTATAAAAATCCTTACCTTCTGTCTTAGAATCAGTCCTGTGTATTGGTTCCAAGGTAGAAGAGTGTAGCTGGCTTTTGCAAGTAGCCATCTTCTACAAACTTTGGCAAGATGGGGTTCAGAGTTTACAAGCCCCAAAGAAGGCATCAGGCAGTTGGAAGACCATTGGACCAGCCCTATAAAAAGGAGGAAACCTCCAGGCAAACTAACTCAGTCCAGAATGGTGAGTGGTAAGGGTGGAAAGGGAGGTAGCTCTCCATTTGAACCCCAGAAACTTCACCAGGATTTGTGTTATCCTGATCCACACTGCTGGGTCTAGCAACTTAGGTCTTTACCTGTCATAGCCTGCACTCTGCAATTTATATAATATCATCCATCAATTAGTATCGACAACTTCAACAAGACATCTTTGAAGAAACATCAGCTACTTGGCTTCATCAAGTTTAGATAGCACTTTCACCCATCTGCTAGCAGGTAGAAGCTATAGAATTCTATCAAAGGCTTTCCTGTGGGGAACTGCCAGATTCTCACTCATTTAGGTTTAGTTTTAGACCTCCCTGATTCCACAATCCTTCCCCAACAATCCTTAATTCCCCATATCATCTGTACCTTTATTAGTTAATTAAAAGTTACCTGTTGAAGAAACCGAATTCATCTTGGTCTGATCCATCAACTCCAGAAGGATCCCCATATCAAGCTTAGCAGTTGGGGAGTCTTTTTACTGAATGGGGTTTCATAGGTCTTTTATAAATCTTAGCCTGTGATTCACCCTCTCAACAACTGATGATATTTACAACATTGGCAACCATATCAGCTTAAGCCATACTTAACACCCAAAGATATCTGATTATTCAACATAAAGGAGTCAGTGAATCTGGGCCCTTGTCTGTTAGGAGTTCTCAAGAAGCCTGACAGCAGGGAAATGATTCTACTGGCCCATCCCCCATCAGTCAGAGTGGTGAAGCTGCAGACCAGACAGCATCTTGAGAATAATCCTAACAAGAGAGATAAAGGCTAGGCAATGGGGGTGAAGTGACTTGTCCAGGGTCACATAGCTAGGAAGTGTCTGAGACCAAATTTGAACCTAGGACTTTCTGTCTTTAGGTCTGGTTCTCAACTCACTGAGTCACCTACCTGACTCTGAGGATGATGTTTTTTTACAGTCCATAGGAAACTGAAGCACTATGCAAGTTTATTTGTTATTCTTAGCTGTCATTGCAGGGCTGCCCAATACATTTCCTGGAAGATAATCGTTACACCATTCTTTGCATGCAAGCCATTTTTTTTTTGGGGGGGGGGTAATATGCTATGGCCTACATTTGCTTTTCTATTGCACTTTTGGTCCTCCAGGGACTGATTTTTGAGAAATCTTATTACCCTATAATTTGCATCAATTGAGGTATCTTATAGGATATTAATTTATTCATGAAAAAAGTTTTTAAAAAATTAATACTTTATTTTTATAGACTGAATCTTTTTTTGAAGGAAGGGAGGAGTAATAAGTAAGTACAAAAAGATCTTGTATTTTCTGTACCTTTCCATCAAAGTAATTATGAAGATATGGCTTTATATAGAAACTCATCTACAAAAGCCTGTCATTTTCCTTTCCATAGTTCCATTAGGAATAAGGTCAATATTAGTATAAATCACTCTCATAAACAACTTATAATGAGACCTTTTCATTCTGGTAATAATGCCATCTGTGATTTTTTTTTCTAGATTTCCCCCCTTTGAGATATCTTAAAAATAGGTCCCTTAGTCATTTCAGAATTGCTTTGTTTCTAGTTTTGCTTTCTTCCCAGTTAATTTTCCTAACTTTATTTTCTTAAGTGCCATTTTCATTCCCTTATATAACACTTTGCACAGAGTCTGTTACACTTTAACAAAGTATGGATTGATTATTTGCCACAAGTGCTAATTTTGCCCTGGCAATTAACACCAAGAAATCAGAGGTTCTCCACCAGCCAGCCCTGCATTATCTATACATTGGAACTGTTGGTTACAGCAAATGGAGAAATTTTGAATGCTATAAATAAATTCACTTACCTTGGCAGTATACTTTCCAGAGATGTACAACTAAGGATGAAGTTGACCCCCACACATTCCCAAAGTGAGCTCAGTGTCTGGGAGGCTCAGAAGGAAAGTGTAGGAGAGAAGAGGCATGAGGCTGCCTACAAACTGAAGATCTACTGAGATATTATGCCAGAGTCATTGTTGTATGTCTGTGAAACCTGGGCAACCTACCAGCACCTGTCAAGAAGATCACCTGTCAGGTTGTGTTGGACAATGAGGTCCTATTTGAACTTAACTGCCAAGAACACTGAAGTATTGAGAGGTCATTTCGTTCTCATCGGTGAGGAGAATATAATTGCTGTAAAAATACTGAAAAATCTGTTCCATTCTCCTTCTATTTGTTGTCCCCCTTTTTATATAACTTAGTTTGGTCTCATGTACTGCTATCAGAAAATAATTTAAAAATCTTTCTACTTCATAGATTTTATTTTTCTCTCTCTAAGGCATATTTATATGTGAAAGATATGTGGATATATGGTTTTTGTTTGTTTGATTTTTGCCAAAGGAAGATGGTTGCAATGCCCCTACCATTCTTCTCAGGAATGTTTTACTAAAAAGTTTTTCCTATAAACAAGTGTTGGCCTTGGTTTTCATTTCTCTCTCCTTAACAAGGATATCAAGTATTTATTGGCTGCAGTGGTTCCTGATTTTTTTTTTTTACTTTTTCATTGTAGTGAGTACTACATGACATTTATACTCCTATAAGAAAGGCTGATTATCTCTAATCAGTGTCTACTTTTGCCTTTTTCCCATTTTTCATTGTCAAAAATTTGTTGAATAAAGATGGAGCTGTTGCAATTGCAGACAATGCCTTCTCCTGCTTATCTTTTCACCAAATTTAATGCTGAATTTTGACCTTTGCTCTAACTAGTTTATAGTTTGTCTGAATATAGATAAAACTGATTTAGAAATTACTTCTGCTCCAGCAACCAGCTGTTTCTTGTCTGCAAAGAGAGAGTCAATTTTATTTTGTGTAAGGCTATCCCATGTACACACTCACACAGAGCATATATATCTGTGTGTGTGTGTGTGTGTGTGTGTGTGTGTATCACATCTATATCTATATATACATTTACCTATATTATTACAGTGCAGGTAATGCTTATGAAATGTATTTTACTCTTTCACTCTCTCTGTCACTCCTTCTCTCTTCTTAACTCCTTCCGTCTATCCCTCCTATTAGGAACAGGGTTCTCCCTTTACCCACAACAACAAATATAGATTTCCCTAAAAAAGTAGCAAAACTCTCTAGGATCTGATAGATCCTAGTCTTCTTTGATGCAAAATCCTGGTCACCTAAAGACATAAAACGACTTACCTACAAGAAGAAGGGACCCTCCAATTTGCATTTAGTGTATATTCAAGTGGTACGAGACCATTTTGGTCACTCTATAGTGGCCTAGGGACCAGACCTTTCTCCATAAGAAAATGAGATGGAGCTATGGCTAGAGAAGCTATCTTTATTGGATAATTTTCCTATGTAATAAAAAAGCAAACTTTTTGTAACCTGTTCAAAATTTATAATGACTCATTTCATTCCAGTATCAATCCTGAACTAACAGAGTGCCAACTTTAGGCCTGTCCCTAATACCTACCACTTATCTATTTCAGAAGTCCCCAGATTTTTATGATCACTCACCCCTATTGGTAAAAATATTTTATTGATATATTCCCAATATTTGTGCTTCATAACTATGCACATATATTTCTCTTTTAATAGATTATATATGTATATACATACATATATATATATATATATATATTTAACCATTACCTTCTTTCTTAGAATAAATACTGCATATTAATTCCAAGGCAGAAGATTTTACCAATCTGGTCTGGGCAATGGAGGTTAAGGAACTTGCCCAGGGTCACATAGCTGGGAAGTGTCTGAAGTCAAATTTGAACCCAGGACCTCCCATCTCTAGGCCTGACTCTCAATCCACTGAGCCACCCAGCTGCCCCCAGTAGATTGTGTATTTAAAAAAAAGACATGCAAAATAGACTTGGAAAGGATGAGAGTAAGAAGAAATAATGTTAAAATATAAAATACTTTAAAATTTACTTTTAAATGGTACTAAAACACTTTTATTAACACCAAGTAATATTACTAATACTTTTTTAGTGAGATCAATGTGATTGAATGTTTCATTACTATTATTTTTTTAAATTCTTTTGTACTTCTAGGGAACAAGGCAGGCATACACAATAATTTCTGTTAGTGCACATTCATCTATGCTAGTGTGACCTATTTTAAAATATAAAAGGAAAAGTTCTTGAGGAAAGGGCTTGAAGGAAAAGCAAACAAACTTCGTTCTACTTTGCTAAACACAGTATATTGCAATACCATCTACAGGATGCTATTTAGTATGCTATTGTTTTTTTTTAACCCTTACCTTCCATCTTAGAAGCACTATTACATATTGATTCCAAGCAGAAGAGTAGTAAATGCTAGGTAGGCAGTGGAGATCAAGTAACTTGCCTAGGGTCACATAGCTAGGAACAATTTGAGACCAGAACCCAGGACCTTCCATCTCTAGGTCTGGCTCTCAATCCACTGAGCAACCTAGCCGCTTCCCTAATAAATAATTTTTGATGATGCTAGTTTTCCCCTAATATTCTTCCTGTCTTTGCACCTGTTTTCTTTTCCTTTAGGGCACTGAATTCATGATTTTCATTTGCTTCTTTGAACAGTACCTTCTTCCATTAGGTTTTAGCTTGCTCAATATCTGAAATGATTATTTCATTTTTGCACAAGGAATAAGATAGATCAGGATTTTAAAAGGAAAGCCTCCTATTTTTCTTGTTTGTAGGATGGAATAAAGAACCCTGTAGTATAAAAAGTAACACTGATCTAGTCCTGATGAGAGATGAATAAAATTCAATTTTATTCAGTCCAAGATAGTCATTTTAGAATTAATGACAAGCAGAACTATTGAAGATTGATTTTATTAGACATCATCACTACAGATTACTCACCAGCTCAAGGGTAGCTTGAACATTTTACTGCTCTCTGCAGATGGTGCCCAGTGGAAAATGATTTTTCTAATGCAATGCATCAGGTGATATGGTATAAAGCTTGTCAGCCAATATAAAGAAATTGATATGCTAGATGCTACCAGAAATGGAAAGAAATGTGTTTTTCTTTTTTACTTCCTTTAAAAAAAAAGAAAAAAGAAGGATAGAAATTGGGTTGTCATAACCCCTGGAAAATGCTTCTACTAAATCCTTACTTGGAGCACATGTTCCCATCTCCAAAAAACTTTGTACTTTGAAATCCAAAAGGGTCATTGGACATGTGATGGAAAGTATAAAACTGAATGACTTTCTCAAAAGATGGAAGGAAAAAGAGAGGCATGGAAAGGAAATAAGCAAAGGGCTAGGATCAGGATAAGAGTCTGTTCAATTTTAAGTGTAGTATGTAAAACAAAGAAAGAGAAAAGAATGAAAATTGAGAGTAGAAATGAAGTGGATTATATCTATCTATCTACCCATCTATCTATCTATCTATCTATCTATCTATCTATCTATCTATCTATCTATCTATCTATCTATCTATCTATGACTCGCAGTTAAAAAAAAACAATCATTTCCTAGAAAAAACAGTACATTCACTCTAGTTTATCATTATTTCTTTAAATGTTTAAACACAGAGAATTTGGATGTGAATAGCTGCCACCCCCAACTAAAAGGGAGCGCAAAAATTTCTTGAGGGACATGAAAGTCATGTACAGCTTTTCCATTTGGTTGAAATTTCATCTTTGGTCCTTTGTTTTTCTACTTGGATAATTTTAGATGAATATCCTACAAAGTAAGCCTTTAATCATATGGAGGAAATAAGAATAGACCAAATCATTTTAGTTTTAAAAAATTACAAATAATGCCCCAATTCCTGTAAATCTGGTTAATAGATCAGTATAGTACTGGGTAGCTTTTGGGAAGGGGTAGGGCAAATAATTAGTAGACACATGGTGAAAGTAAGAGGGGGAACAAATGGAATAAAAAAGAGGAGTCCCTGAAAGTAGTGGCTGACAGAACTCAAGAGACTAGTAGAGAGGAAAGGGGGGCTCGTTTTCATTAAAAGTAGCAGAGAGTTGAGTTAGTGTCTGAATAACAATAAATTCCAGTATTTTAGTGATAATAAGTTACAGTATTCCAGTGATAATGCTAGACTTAAGGTCAAAAGTTCTGGGTGTGATTTCCACTTTTATATTTACTAGCTAAGAGCAGCTAGGTGACATAGTGGATAAAACTCTGGGACTGGAGTCGGGAAGAACTGAGTTCAAATTCAGTTACAGACATATACTAGATGTTTGACCTTGGGCAAGTTACTTAACACTCTTTGCTTTGGCTTCCTCAACTGTAAAATAAGCTGGAGAAGGAAATGGAAAGCCATTATGTCTAGTATCTTTTCCAAGAAAGCCCCAAGAAGGTATCAAGTAGAGTCACATGTAGCTGAAACACATGAACAGCAAGTTATTAGCTTTTTTTGTGATAACTTCGTTTCACTAACTCTCAAATTTTTCATCTATAAAATTTGAGTTTTGGATTAGATTATATATCAGATTCCTTCCAGCTACCAAGTTTACAATATACCAAGAATGAAAGAATACAGCAGAATAGCTCCTATATAAACACTCTAGCAAAATATAAAGCGTAAAAACCCCGCCAGTATGAAAAAGAATGGGGAAGAACAATAAGAAACTGTAGTGACTTCTCCCATTCCATAAATACTCATACAACCATCCAGAAGCCCAATGGCAATAGGAAAGAGAATTGTCACTCAAATCAATGCCAACACAAGTAACAAGGAAAAGCCTCCCAGAGAGATCAAAGACACCTCTGAGACAGATGGAACCCTCAAAACTCTATGAAGAGTAGAGAGCTTCCTGAGAAAACTCCCAGGGAGGGAGATAACTAATATTAGGGAACTAGGAGGCAACTGAAAGCAGCAGCAACCTGTTGCACTGATGAGACTGGAATGCTTTAGGCCCATGGACTCTGAGATCCTTAGAACTCTATCCTGTGGTGCCATAGAAAACTGAAATTTTAGTAATTTGAATCTCAAGGATGAATGATTAAGATCAATCACTTGAAAGCTCAGCAGGAGGCAGAACCTGACCTTGACACAAAACCCAAATCCAGGAACTAAGGCTGGCGAGATCAGATAATACAAGAAGATTCAGATCTTTATGAAGACATAAGCAATTCAGGCATACCCAAGACTTCAACATAAAAGAGTAATTAGCTTGATAACAACTTGAACAGAGAATAAGAAGAAAAACAGATTTCTCATAAGGACCATGTAAAAATGCAAGAATTATTTTGAAAATTATTTTTAAATTGATATAAAACAACTAAACTCAAAAACATGTTGAAGAAGAATTTTAAAAATATTGAATTTTTTTGAAACTATAATTTTGAAAAATATATATATTTTAAAGTTTGGACACTATATGGTAAGAAATTATGAAAAAAGACTAGGTCTTTTAGAACTAAAAGGTAAAGTGGAGAATGAAAGAATTCACTTCTCCTATCTTGAAAGGAATACCAAGATCCCAGAAGCATTATAGACAAAATCCAAAGCTTCTATGTCAAAGAAAAAGATTGTAAACATTAAGAAATAAGTAAGCAGTACTTGTTAAATACCTTCTGTGTGACAGATACCATGCTAACTTTTCTGGACTCAAAGACAACAGCCAAAAAAAATAATCCCTGCTCTCAAAGAGATCTGTAACAATGGTGGAAACAGTATGTAAATGCCTATTTACAAACAAGATGTACACGAGATAAATTGGATGTAACCTTATCAGAAATGCACAAGCATTAAGGGGAACTGGAAAGGCATCTTATAAAAAACAGAATTTTAGCTGGGACTTGAAAAAAGTTAAAGAAATAAGAAGATAACGATGAGGAGGGAAAGAACACCAGGAATGGGGACAATTATTGAAAATTCATAGATTTGGAAGATAGAATGTAAAAAACAGGAAGGAGAGCCAGTGTGATTAAATTACAGAATACAGGGGATGGGGGGGGGGGAGTGAAGTATAAGATTTTAGATGTAGGAAAAGACCAGACTATGAAGCACTTTAAAAGCTAAACCAAGGATTTTATACTTGATCTTGGAGGTTATATTTAAGTTATTGAATAGGGCTTGATAGGTCAGAGGCTGTAGTTAAAGTAGAAAGAAATCACAGTTGGGATCACACAAGACTTCAATTTCACTATAATTAACCCAAACTTGTGGAGGGGCAACTAAGAATTTAACATTTTGCTGGTAAAAAAAGAAAACAAAGCTATGGAAAGAAGACAAAGGGACATCATTTTTACCCTTGCCCCAAAACCTAATCTTATAATCTTCTGTAGAAAATAAGCATTTCAAAAGTGTCATTCAAAGAATTAAAGAGAAGAAATGATTCTTTCCTGGCTTGTGTAAAAACCTTGATAGAGAAAAACTGAACTTTTCTTCTCTCCTTTCCACCCTCAATAAAGAAACAACCAGTTAAAAGTCATTTTCTTCTCTACCCATCCCTATTGAACACACAAGCAGTAAAAGATCATATTCTCCTATATCTCTGACTTGAAAATGTAAATCTTTACATATTACCAGAATTCTCTTTATAAAATATTAGCCTACCTAGCTAGCTACCTCAGGATTGTAAGCATTATATTTATTGCTTCTAATATTTCAGTGTAATTCAATGGAAAGGGACTTAGAGTCATAAATAAGAGTTAATAAGAGAATAAAATAGGAAGTCCTTTTAACTTCATTTAGAAGGAGCAGCATAAGGAGGAATATGTGAACATATACGGTCACCTTCTCATATTCCTTAGATTTGCCTAACTGTAAACACAACAAGCACCTGCTTCATTTATTTCTTTGTCTCCCCTGGTACCTGGCACTCATAGACACTTAATAGATGCTTGTTACATGAGTGAATGAATGCATCTCTTTGTTCTCTTATTTGCCATCATTCTGACCTTGCAGAGAAATGTCCTGAGTTGCCTAGTCTACACAAATTCTTTTATCAACCTGTTCTCTGGTCTTGGAGTCATAAAGGCTTGTGATGAAGTAGCAGTTCTGTTAAATTTTAACTGAGTGATTCTAGCCAGCCATTCAATAATTCCCAAACTCTTCATTTAAAAAAAGGAATGTGTTTGACTACTGTCTTCACACTCACATTATTTTGTAGGAAAGTGCTCTTAAAGGTAAAATCACCCCCAAACAGTAACATCGAGCCTGGGAGGAGGTGAGGGAATGTTTGTAGTTTATTTCTAAGTGGCAACAGGGAGGAATGCTTATTTGTGCTTATTCGCACATTCCCTTTACAACAAGAACAACCTAGTCATCCCCAATCTATGCAGAAAATCTCTGGGAATGAGACTTCAAACTCAAGAAAAAGAAATCTGTTCTTTCACAGTGCAAACATAGTCTCTTCTATCTCTCTGTATCCAAGATGATGGGTGAGGTCTAGAAAGAAGCAAGTTAGGAAAGGATATCTAGCTGCCTTCATCAAAGGAAAGAAAAATTATCTTGAAACTAGATAGGAAAGTACTGCAACAGCTGGTCAGCTATTTTTACTAAATAAAAAAAGTCTCCATTTGTACTCTGGGAGAAGCATCTTGGGTATGCCATCACTATTTATATATGACCTCAAGTCTTCAGACTTAGTCTTCAGTGTAAATTTGCTGTTTTAAAATCCACAGTATATGAAGACCTGATTTATTTGGCTCAACCTGTATAGTCAGACTGTCACTGGGTGATATCACTAGGTAACCAGAGAAGAGAAGTCAGAGTTCAAAATGTCTTTTCCCCTCCTCTTTATTTAAAGAAAAACATGGTTTAATCTGATATTCTGTTCCTTGCCTTTAAAAAGTGACAGTAAAATTGAAAGAACTTCTAGTTTATTTTTACCACTCGTCATACCAGCTAAGTAATCCTGTGGATTGTTAATACTATAATGCAAGAAATAATACTTCAGAATGTCAGCTTCCCTAGAATGTGATGAATCTAGAGGGATATTTAGTTGTTTCTTATCTCTTGTGAGTTTTTGATTCACATGTTTAATTGTAACTATTTTTCAGCTTCTCCCAGGACTTGATATAAGTAAGCTAGGAATTGGGATCCCTTGAGGGAATTCTTTGGGCACATGGAAGGAACACAGGATTTTATATAAGTAGAAATCATATACTGTATTTGAATCCTTGATCTTCCATTTAATATTTGTCCCTGTGAATAAGTTACTTCATCTCTCTGTCCTCAGTCTTCTTATCTTTGAAATGAGGGAGTTGGGCTAGATGATCTCTAAGGCCTCCTCCAACTTTCAAAATTCTGAGTTGTGAATAAACCAATTTATTTGAATTTGGACATGATAGGGAGGGTTTTTATAAAAAGAACAGATTGTTTCTATGGTTTAGATTAAATTAGATTTCAAACCTGGTAGAAAAGCTTTCTTCTAATATTAGATGTACACACACACACACACACACACACATACACACACACACACAATTGATGCCATATACAAATGTAGCCTGCTATTCTGGACACTAAGTCTAGTTTTTCTATGGACCTGTGTTCCTGCCTAGATTTAACTCTTGATTGGATCTCAGCCTGTGGGACCCAGAAAGGGCAGCTTTACTAAAGTGGCTATTAAATTCAATTGTGGGAAAGTCCATTGCCACCCAAAGGTTCTCATAACATTATGTGCAACATGAATTGTGCTGAATTGGCAGCAAAGCAGACCCATTACTTCCTGAACAGCCAAAGGACTTTATTTTATGTTAGCACGAAGTAGTCATTTATATTGTGAAGATCTTATATGTATCAATAGTTTAATTCCATTACTAAGCAAATGGGAATTCACTTTTGTATTTGATTTCAGTTATATCACAGTGAATTTTCTTTCCTTGCCTGATTCTTGGTTTGGTAATGCTTTCATATATCCTCGATCGATGGAAGCTGTAAAAAGGACCAATTAAAGGATAAACATACCACCCATAAGGCTTCTTGTTTACTTATCTCCAAGGTGGAAAATGAGAGAGCTCCTTGGCGACTGCCCTGAAGATGGAATGTTTTCGCTTTTCTTAGTATGTACAATCCAGGGAAGAGGAAGTCAATGATACAACCAAGAGGGAGACTGTGATTGGAGAAAATTCCTTGAAACAAATGATTAAAAATTGTTAGGCTATAGGTAGTCCTTATCCCAGTGATACTTACTGTGCACATTTTGAAAGGAGGTCAAATACAGAAAGATTCCATATATACAATAAAAATACTTGTAGTAATATCTTTTATGTGAGCAAAGAGCTGTCCACCAGTTGAGAAAAGCCTCAATAAATTTTGGCACAGGCATGTAATAGTATACTTTTATTCCAAAAAAGGTAAATATCAAAAATTCAGAGGAATTTAGGAAGACTTATATGAATAGAATTAAAACAAAGTTCAGTGGAATGAAAAAATTTTGAATAACTATAACAATATAAAGAAAAACAACATTCAAAAATGTTGAATCCAGATTGCAGACAATGAACCATACCCCACCTCCCCTTTAGAGACAGGTATGTTTGAGAGGCATGGCATTGTGAGACATGGCCAAAGTGAGGCTTTATTTTTTTTTATGACATTTTACTTCCATATAAGGATTGCTATGGGGAGAAAGCATGTCACTGGAAAGAAATAATGACATAATTTTTTTAATAAACAAAACATTAAACATTTTTTTAAATGTTAGAAAGAAAAGATGGTAAGCTTCTGTTGTAGAAAAGCTGTGGTTTTTAGCTCTTTAATTGAATTCATCTGCTAACGTTCCTCCCTATCAATAATGTAGTGAAATATCCTAGGCAGACCAGTTTGTCTAACAATGAAAATTTTCCACAAGAAAACCATAAAACAATTTTCCTTCCTTCCTTCCTTCCTTCCTTCCTTCCTTCCTTCCTTCCTTCCTTCCTTCCTTCCTTCCTTCCTTCTTTCTTTCTTTTTTTT